>NC_088224.1:34802753-35102753 GCF_036934945.1 Oncorhynchus masou masou | reverse complement strand
CACTAGAGATTCTGGGTTCGAGTGCAGGCTCTGTCGCAGCCGGCCGCGCCCAGGAGAACCATGGGGCGGCGCACAATTGGCCCAGCGTTGTCTGGGTTAGCGGAGGGGTTGGCCGGCAGGGATGTTCTTGTCCGATTGCGCACTAGCGACTCCTGTGGCGGGTGCACGCTGACACGGTCGCCAGATGTACAGTGTTTCCTCTGACACATTGGTGCGGCTGGCTTCCGGGTTAAGTGGGCATTGTGTCAAGAAGCAGTGCGGCTTGGTTGGGTTGTGTTTCGGAGGACACGCGTCTCTCGACTTTCGCCTCTCCCAAGTCCATACGGGAGTTGCAGTGATGAGACAAGACTGTAACTACCAATTGGGTACCACGATATTGGGGAGAAAAAGGGGTAACTAGGAAAGTGATCTTGACTCAGAAAAGGTTAGTGACCACTGCCTTAGACCTACTGTAAACCATCATAGCTTTCTCTTCAACTGAGACTTTCCCCTTTCCACAGAGCCCTCAAATCCACTCATAATATCACCCTCAACCTCTATTGGAGCAATGACTTCAGAGTAACACTAACCTAGTCCAGTGTAACCCCCTTAACCCCTGCCCCTAGACACTTCTCAGTTTTGTTCAGTGTAAGAGGACAGACACACCAGGTTTTTTGATGGTGACATACACCATTCTCTATGACTGCTTTCAAAAAAACGACTATCAAAGCAGTGCTATCCTGCTCTCGATAAGCTTTTAACTACAACACCAACTCAGTAAGCCTGGCCTATACAGTATATCCTGAATAACGAAGACATGCATCACTTGATATGAATAGGACAGGCATTTTTGTAATGTGAGGCACATTATAGTGACTGAGTTTGTCTTTTTATGGATGTTCTATGTTGAAGAAGCTGTGTCAATGAATTTTCTTCATGAGAGGACACACACACACACACACACACACACACACACACACTGGTAGCCTGAGACTTTCTCCCACAGCTTGAAGCCATGTTGTTGTGCGAGCATGTTTCCAAACGGACAGATATTAAGATAATGAGAGGAGAGGGAGAACAGAGTCACTTCCAGTCAGATTAGCCACGTAGATGCAACAGGTTATGATAGCTCTCATGGCAGAATTAGATTACCTCTGGCGCGTATTAACAGACAAACAGAGCAAGGCTGCAGTTTTACTACGGAGTTCCTGATAGTGACATGTTGGCTTTATTGGCCTAACAGTTCAGAAATGAGCTTACATAAGATCAAGCATTTCTTTTTAGACATTACCTTTTTAGATAGTACCTTCCTGTTTTCTCCTTTCTTTTTTTGTGCCTCCTGAACTCAGGCATGGTAGGGAAGGTATGTTGATTAGTGAGTATGGGGGGGTTCATTTAATCAAATTCACATTGCACGAGTAGCACATAAACATGTTTTCCCCCTTTTCAAATGAAACTGTAGAATGGTTAAGGGCAGGCTACTTTAAAGTACCAGGTACATTCCCCTCACAGGTAGATGCCTCCCGGTGTCACGTTCTGACCTTTATTTCCTTTGTTTTGTCATTATTTAGTATGGTCAGGGCGTGAGTTGGGGTGGGCAGTCTATGTTTGTTTTTCTATGATTTGGGTATTTCTATGTTTCGGCCTAGTATGGTTCTCAATCAGAGGCAGGTGTCATTAGTTGTCTCTGATTGAGAATCATACTTAGGTAGCCTGGGGGTTTCACTGTGTGTTTGTGGGTGATTGTTCCTGTCTCTGTGTTTGCACCAGATAGGGCTGTTTTTGGTTTTCCATGTTTATTGTTTTGTAGTGTTCGTGTTTATCTTTTTTTTATTAAACATTAATCAATATAACCACGCTGCGTTTTGGTCCGCCTCTCCTTCACCTAAAGAAAACCGTTACACCCGGCTAGACCAGGGTTGCCAAGTTGGATCAAGCTCATTCTGGGAGATTATAATTGTTAGTATGTACAGTACCAGTCCAAAGTTTAGACACATCTACTTATTAAAGGGTGTTACTTTATTTTTTACTATTTTCTACATTGTAGAATAATAGTGAAGACATCAAAACTATGAAATGACATTAAAGGGGTCCCACAAGGTTCCATACTTGGTCCATTACTGTTTACTCTCTACATAAACAATATCGGTGACGAGATAAAGTGTAAAATTAATCTATATGCTGATGACACTATCATGTACTCTATTACTCCAGCGGCTGACCAAGCATTATCACAATTGGTGACTGTTTTTAAGATATTACAAGGGTCTTTTATTCAGCTGAAACTTGTTTTAAATGCAAAGAAAACACATTTTATGATTTTTAATAGGTTCAAAAAGTTGGTTGGAAATACACTTGCACTTAAGAGTTTAGATGGCTTTCGAATTAATCAGGCCTCTGCATATAAAATGCTTAATGATATGGTTGGATGATAAACTGTCTTTTAAAATGCATATTGATGAACTTTGTAATAGGCTAAATATCAAGCTACGCTTCCTTTATAGAAACAGGACATGTTTGTCCTCTACAAATAGAAGAAAAATTGTGCAAGCTACTTTCATTTCTGTTATAGAGTATGGGGATATTATCTACATGCATGCTATGGCATTCACACTTAAACCTCTGGATGTTACTTATCATTGCGTACTTAGGTTTATTACGGGTGCTAGCTACAGAACTCACCACTGTGTTTTATATAACAATGTAGGTTGGACTTCGCTGTCCATGGGACGAGAACAACGTGCTCTCGTGTTTGTCTATAAAGCACTTCTGAATAAACTACCTTCTTATTTATCATCACTCATCTACATTACAATTATAATTCCTCAAAACAGGTCTCAAGCATGGATTACACTTGAGGTCCATGCGATCTCCACAGAGTTGCGTATGGCTGCCTTTTCCTGTTACGCTCCTTGCTTATGGAATAGCCTGCAGACTAAACTTAAACTTGATACTCTTGTCCCCCTTGCCCATTTTAAACATTTATTGGAGGATTTTTGTATTACTTGTAAATGCTTCGGGTAATGCAAGTTCTTGTGCTGTTAGGGGAATAACCTGTGTGGAAATGTAACAATCTGCTGCTTTTGTGTTATTTGTGATCGTTTTGTTTGTCTTGTGTAGTTTCTTAATCATTGTACCTAAACTGTATGTGTAAACATGTGTACGCAGGGTCCAGCTGTAAAAGAGACCGTGGTCTCAGTCTGTGTTCCTTGTTGAAATAAAGGTATAATAATATGGAATCATGTAGTAACCAAAAAAGTGTTAAACAAATCAAAATATATTTTATATTTGAGATTTTTCAAAGAAACCACCCTTTGCTTTGATGACAGTATTGCACACTCTTGGCATTCTCTCAACCAGCTTCACCTGGAATGCTTTTCCAAGCGTCTTGAAGGAGTTCCCACATATGCTGAGCACTTGTTGGCTGCTTTTCCTTCACTCTGCGGTCCAACTCATCCCACGTCGTAAAAACTAAAAGCACAAGCCTTGATACACAACTTCCCTACGTTTTGTGTGTGTGTCTGTATGCGCTAATGGTGTGCACTCATGTCTGTTCTCATGAATGCAGTATGGGTTATGAAGGAGTTATGAAGTCCTATTGTAGGACACTATTTTGAATTGTATGCCATAACAGTATCACAATGTTGTCATTAACATGGCATAACAACTGAATGTCAAGTGACAAGACAGTGTCATTTTACATGCACCTGAACCTTTGTGACAAGTGTAATTAACATATGTAAAGGGTTATCATTATGCCAATCACTGACCTCTCCATCTTCCCTCCCATGGCAGCATCATGTCGGTAAACGCCCCCAGCAGCAATGACGCCTGCCTGAGCATCGTGCACAGCCTCATGTGCCACCGGCAGGGTGGCGAGAATGAGGGTTTCGCCAAGCGTGCCATCGAGAGCCTGGTGAAGAAGCTCAAGGAGAAGAAGGACGAGCTGGACTCGCTCATCACCGCCATCACCACCAACGGTGTGCACCCCAGCAAGTGTGTCACCATCCAGAGGACCCTGGACGGACGCCTGCAGGTGGGTCATACAGTAGTAAAAAGAGAGGGACTTCCTCATTTTGAGTTGCCCTCAGAACAGCCTCAATTCAACAGGCTGTGGACTCTACAAGATGTCGAAAGCGTTCCATAGGGATGCTGGCCCATGTTGACTCCAATGCTTCCCACAGTTGTGTCAAGTTTGCTGGATGTCCTTTGGACCATTCTTGATACACACAGGAAACTGTTGAGCGTGAAAAGCCCAGTAGCGTTGCAGTTCTTGGCACACTGGTGCGCCTGGCACCTACTACCTACCATATTTTATTTTATTTTTTATTTTACCTTTATTTTACTAGGCAAGTCAGTTAAGAACAAATTCTTATTTTGCAACCTTTCGGTTACTAGTCCAACGCTCTAACCACTAGGTTACCCTGCCGCCCTGTTCAAAGGCACTTAAATCTTTTCTCTTGCCAATTCACCCTCTGAATGGCACACATACACAATCCATGTCTCAATTGTCTCCTTCATCTACACTGATTGAAGTGAATTTAACAGGTGAGATCAATAAGGGATCATAGCTTTTACCTGATCAGTCTATGTCACGGAAAGAGCATGTTTTGTACACTCAGTGTACATGAATGAATACACAATATACAATTGATACTATATAGACATATTCATAGTGCAAAAGCATTGTGCAAAGTCTATAGGATAAATTATATATTTTGCACATTTTGTTTTGTTACAGTCGGAATTTAAAATGTATTAAATTGAGATGTTTTGTCACTGGCCTACACACGATACCCCATAATGTCAAAATAGAATGATGTTTTATTGATTTATTTGTACAAATATTTGGTCACTAGGGTCCTATGTATGGTGAGCATTGCTGGATAGGAGATGTTATTAGCAACGTCGGCTGTTTTATGAGGAAATGTCAGATTGCTCACTGTTTGCTACATAACAGCAGACTCTGTAGTATATACTGTTATGTTATAATAGGTTCACTACTAGGGTCTAAAGATACAGTATATCATGTTAACATGAAATGTAACAGCAACACATTTTACATGTAGGCTTATAAGTGGATGAAAACCATGTACTCATTTTTATTACAGTTTAATAATATTTTATTATTAAAAGCTGAAAAGCTTAAATGTATTGAGTCAATAAGTTTAGGGAAAGAGCGATACCTAGTCAGTTGTACAACTGAATGCCTTCAACTGACTCTGAATCAGAGAGGTGTGGGGGGCTGCTTTAATCGACATCCACATCTTCGGCGCCCAGGGAACAGTGGGTTAACTGCCTTACTCAGGAGCAGGACGACAGATTTTTGCCTTGTCAGCTCTGGGATTCGATCCAGCAACCTTTCGTTTACTGGCCCAACGCTCTAACCACTAGTATTGACTCAGTTGTGTAAATACTTATATAAATGAGATACTTCTGTACTTCATTTAGGGCTGGGCGGTATACCATATTTAACTATATACCGGTATTGTTGCACAGACCGGTTTGAGTTTTTACTTTGAATTTCAGTGTTTGGTTTGTTAAATGTGATGCGCAACTCCGACACGTGTAATGTCCAATTTGATAGTTTACGCAATTTTCTAGTTCAGTCATCTCTCTCCTAACCACACCAAGTCCTGCCTCCTGTCACTCAAGGAGAGATCAGTTGCACGACCACGGACTCACAAGCACTTTATTGCTGTTTATTCTTCATGGTCAGATGGATGCAAAAATGTTGGTGACACGCTGCTTTCCATAAGCGTTCCATAATTACTGTACACTATTAGTTTGTGTACCTTGTTGTCTGCAAACTCCTGTTTGTTATTTTGTCTTTTTTTAGTAAGGTTGCTAAAATAATTTGTGTTATCCGCTAATGCTAATCACTAGTTAGCTGGCTAGCTAGCTTGCTAAATGTGAGTCAGAGCAAACATAGTCTGTTAGGTAATACTGCCGGTTACCAGTGCTGATCTAGGCCTAGATAAGCATGTTTGTGCAATGGCATCTTAACAGAGAGGAATAGGCAAAGCATGAATATGTTGGCTAGCTTCATGAAGTAGGAAAACATGTAATGTAACATACAGTGCCTTGCGAAAGTATTCGGCCCCCTTGAACTTTGCGACCTTTTGCCACATTTCAGGCTTCAAACATAAAGATATAAAACTGTATTTTTTTTGTAAAGAATCAACAACAAGTGGGACACAATCATGAAGTGGAACGACATTTATTGGATATTTCAAACTTTTTTAACAAATCAAAAACTGAAAAATTGGGCGTGCAAAATTATTCAGCCCCCTTAAGTTAATACTTTGTAGCGCCACCTTTTGCTGCGATTACAGCTGTAAGTCGCTTGGGGTATGTCTCTATCAGTTTTGCACATCGAGAGACTGACATTTTTTCCCATTCCTCCTTGCAAAACAGCTCGAGCTCAGTGAGGGTGGATGGAGAGCATTTGTCAACAGCAGTTTTCAGTTCTTTCCACAGATTCTCGATTGGATTCAAGTCTGGACTTTGACTTGGCCATTCTAACACCTGGATATGTTTATTTTTTAACCATTCCATTGTAGATTTTGCTTTATGTTTTGGATCATTGTCTTGTTGGAAGACAAATCTCCGTCCCAGTCTCAGGTCTTTTGCAGACTCCATCAGGTTTTCTTCCAGAATGGTCCTGTATTTGGCTCCATCCATCTTCCCATCAATTTTAACTATCTTCCCTGTCCCTGCTGAAGAAAAGCAGGCCCAAACCATGATGCTGCCACCAGCATGTTTGACAGTGGGGATGGTGTGTCCAGATGAATGAGCTGTGTTGCTTTTATGCCAAACATAACGTTTTGCATTGTTGCCAAAAAGTTAAATTTTGGTTTCATCTGACCAGAGCACCTTCTTCCACATGTTTGGTGTGTCTCCCAGGTGGCTTGTGGCAAACTTTAAACGACACTTTTTATGGATATCTTTAAGAAATGGCTTTCTTCTTGCCACTCTTCCATAAAGGCCAGATTTGTGCAATATACGACATATTGTTGTCCTATGGACAGAGTCTCCCACGTCAGCTGTAGATCTCTGCAGTTCATCCAGAGTGATCATGGGCCTCTTGGCTGCATCTCTGATCAGTCTTCTCCTTGTATGAGCTGAAAGTTTAGAGGGACGGCCAGGTCTTGGTAGATTTGCAGTGGTCTGATACTCCTTCCATTTCAATATTATCGCTTGCATAGTGCTCCTTGGGATGTTTAAAGCTTGGGAAATCTTTTTGTATCCAAATCCGGCTTTAAACTTCTTCACAACAGTATCTCGGACCTGCCTGGTGTGTTCCTTGTTCTTCATGATGCTCTCTGCGCTTTATCGGACCTCTGAGACTATCACAGTGCAGGTGCATTTATACAGAGACTTGATTACACACAGGTGGATTCTATTTATCATCATTACTGATGATCCTCACTGAACTTCTGGAGAGAGTTTGCTGCACTGAAAGTAAAGGGGCTGAATAATTTTGCACGCCCAATTTTTCAGTTTTTGATTTGTTAAAAAAGTTTGAAATATCCAATAAATGTCGTTCCACTTCATGATTGTGTCCCACTTGTTGTTGATTCTTCACAAATAAATACAGTTTTATATCTTTATGTTTGAAGCCTGAAATGTGGCAAAAGGTCGCAAAGTTCAAGGGGGCCGAATATTTTCGCAAGGCACTGTATATTTAGGATCACCTGGAAACACTGACCAACACTTTGGTCCCTACCTTGACAATAATTTTTCACTCACTTAATTCGTTAACATGACAGACAACAATGCATTAAAGGTGCAGCCCACTATATTCCAACTATAGAATTAGAATAATCATTATATTTCCATGATTCCAACAGTTCACCAATTAACTCACCCTAGATTTCCTTGCCCACGTCATGCTGTGTGGCACAGTATGGAAATTATAATAAAAGTGCAGAAAATGCAGAAAATTATATTTGTTTGGATTCAACAGTATAAATGGATATAGCCCATTTTGTATTTATTAAGGATGCTCATTAGCTACTGCCAAGGAAAGTTACTTACATTGTGTCTTCCAACGCCTCTGGTATAATGTCCACTACCGTTCAAAAGTTTAGGGTCACTTAGAAATGTCCTTGTTTTTGAAAGAAAAGCACATTTTTGTCCATTAAAATAACATCAAATTGATCAGAAATAAAGTGTAGACATTGTTAATGTTGTAAATTACTATTGTATCTGGAAATGGCAGATTTTTTATGGCCCATTATCAGCAACCATCACTCCTATGTTCCAATTGCACGTTGTGCTAGCTAATCCAAATGTATCATTTTAAAAGTCTAATTGATCATTAGAAAACCCTTTTGCAATTATATTAACACAGCTGAAAACTGTTGTTCTGATTAAAGAAGCAATAAAACTGGCCTTCTTTAGACTAGTTGAGTATCTGGAGCATCAGCATTTGTGTGTCGATTACAGGCTCAAAATGACCAGAAACAAAGAACTTTCTTCTGAAACTCATCAGTCTATTCTAGCTCTGAGAAATGAAGGCTATTCCATGTGAGAAATTGCTAAGAAACTGAAGATCTCATACAACACTGTGTACTACTCCCTTCACAGAACAGAGCAAACTGGCTCTAACGAGAATAGAAAGAGGAGTGGGAGGCCCCGGTGCACAACTGAGCAAGAGGACAAGTACAATAGAGTGTCTAGTTTGAGAAACTGATGCCTCATAAGACCTCAACTGGCAGCTTCATTAAATAGTACCCGCAAAACACCAGTCTCAACGTCAACAGTGAAGAGGCAACTCCGGGTTGCTGGTCTTCCAGACAGAGTTGCAAAGAAAAAGGCATATCTCAGACTGGCCAATAAAAATAAAAGATTAAGATGGGCAATGGAACACGGACACTGGACAGAGGAAGATTGTTAAAAAAAGTGTTATGGACAGATTAATTTAAGTTTGAAGTGTTCGGATCACAAAGAAGAACATTTGTGAGACGCAGAAAAAATTAAAAGATGTTGGAGGAGTGCTTGACGCCATCTGTCAAGCATGGTAGAGGCAATGTGAGGGTCTGGGTGTGCTTTGGTGGTGGCAAAGTGGGAGATTTGTACAGGGTTAAAGGGATCTTGAAGAAGGAAGGCTGTCACTCCCATTTTGCAACGCCATGACATACCCTGTGGACGGCGCTTATTTGGAGCCAGGTTCCTCCTTCAACAGGACAATGACGCAGAGCACAGCTCCAAATTATGCAATAACTATTTAGGGACTATTTAACTATTTAGGGAGTGGACAGCACAGTCACCAGATCTCAACCCTGTTGCTCTGTTGTGGGAGCAGCTTGACCGTATGGTTCGTAAGAAGTGCCCATAAAGCCAATCCAAATTGTGGGAGGTGCTTCAGGAAGCATGGGGTGAAATCTCTTCAGATTACCTCAACAAATTGACAACTAGAATGCCAAAGGCTGTAATTGCTGCAAATGGAGGATTCTTTGATGAAAGCAAAGTTTGAAGGACACAATCGTTATTTCAATTAAAAATCATTATTTATAACCTTTTCAATGTCCTGACTATATTTCCTATTCATTTTGCAACTAATTTCATGTATGTTTTCATGGAAAACAAGGACATTTCTAAGTGATCCCAAACTTTTGAACGGTAGTGTACATTTTCTTAAGAATTATGACAAATCAGCGACACATTGGTAGGGATTAACTGAGCTGGGCTTGGGTCATTGATAATCATTGTCTCAACGCAGCCTTATAATGCTGTGAAACGATCCAGGAACCCAAATGATTTGGGTGGAAAACAAGCTTTGTTTCAATAAGGTATCTAAATTGTCAATAAATGTTACACCCTCAGAGTTGCAATAGTCACGTAGCCAGCTATGGAAGGCTAAATGTCTGCTGGAATGTTCAAAGCCATGATTTAGGGAGGGCACAGGGCCAGATATTATGGTGTGTTTGTTGGTGTAAATCATAGACCCATTCATAATGTCATTGAATTCCACATGAACTATGATCGACAGAGTTTCCTGCTGCAGGTTTAAAATGTTTTGGCGCATCTTATTGATGACTTGTACTCCGTTTTTATTCCAGTTACTGAGATGTTTCTCGCCATTGAACTGCCCAACACAACGGCCGGAGAAGGGGATGGGGAAATCTGCCCATTCCTAACCCTCACATTAGTGGAACCTTTCACGAGCCCACGAGAAGCAGGATAGTATACGCCTGCAGCTCCTGGCGATAGATCCAGACCTCCCACAGCAGGCAGTGCCCCATCAGATCCAGAGAGATGGAAAGGAGCTGAACTCGACGACAAAGACGCTGCTGGAGTCAGCGTAGTTGGAGTCAGCTCAGCCGTCGCAGACACAGGCAGTCCCAGCGATTAAAAACGCAGGTAGATCAGGCACGAGGGCTGCGAATATCAGTCCTCAGGGTAAGACCCAGATGCAGACAGTTCAAAGTAACAGAAGTTTATTACAAAAACGGGGGGCAGGCAAACAACAGGTCGAGGGCAGGCAGAGGTCAGTAATCCAGAGCAGAGTCCGAAATGTACAGAATGGCAGGCTCAGGGTCAGGGCTGGCAGAATGGTCAAAAAACGGGCAAACTAGAGAGAAAACAACAGGAGTACGGGAAAAACGTTGGTAGGCTTGACGAGACAAGACGAACTGGAAACAGACAAACAGATAACACAGGTATAAATACACAGGGGATAATGGTGCAGATGGGCAACACCTGGATAGGGGTGGAGACAAACACAGGGTGTGACAGCGAAGCTATTCCTCATGATAATCTTCTCCGGACCTCTTGCAGACACTCCAGTTCACTTAGCAGCATGCCGCTGCCTTTGGTTTCCACGTTACTCGTGACATGGGACCAGCGCTGATTGGAACAATCCTCTTGCTGATCTTCGTCTACTCCGCTATAAGATGGAGGATGAGAAGCAGTTGGAGATGACTTCCTTGACAGGCAGGCTCCAGGTAGCACAGGCCATTCGGATAGGGACAGCTGACAAGGCGGGGATACATCCATGAAGCCCGAGTGGCATCCAGCCACAGGTGTTGAGAACGAGAAAGTTTGCGCAGAATTGAAATTTGCTTACTAAGGATAGCCATCTTATTCCTGTAATCCTCCGCAAGCAAACAATTGCTGCACTGTACTCCTGGACAAGAGCATAATAAACACAGCTTCTACCGTGCTGGAAACGTTTGTTAGCTATTCCAGGCGAAGCAGGCTCCATTGCAACCAAGCTAGCTAGCTGGCTAGTTGATAGCAGGTTTTGACACAAACACTTATGAACAAATAAAACAAAATCGAACTTCGAAAACAACTGGACAAAATAACAGGTCGAAGCGCAGGAGGTATATGAATTTGTGATGAGTTCATGGCAGGAAATCGCTTATAATTTATCTGTTGCAACCTAGGGGTCATGAACTACTCAGAAAGCATATTTAGAACTTTTATTATTCAAAAACATAAAATACTGTCAAATACTGGCATTTCATCTTCAATAAATGTGCAAACATTTCTAAAAACATGTTTCACTTTGTCATTATGGAGTATTGTGTGTAGATAAAAAATAAAAAATAATAATTGAATTCTGGCTGTAATACAACAAATCATGGAATAAGTCAAAGGGTATGAATACTTTCTAAAGGCACTGTATATTGACACCTGCAGACTGGTCACCTTTAGCACACATAGAGAAATGTAAGTAGTACACAGTACAGGCCTATTGATCCTCGGCAAAGTGTAAAAAATACAGTAAACCTCAATCTTGCATTATGATTTAATTTGAAACTTGTCTTTAACAATGTTTGATATGAGGAGGCTAACACGACTCAGGATAAGACCCAGATGCAGACACAAGAGGCAGACAGGTTGAATTACAAATGTTTATTACAAACAGGGGGCAGGCAAACGGCAGTTCCAGGGCAGGCAGAGGTCGGTAATCCAAGAAAATGTAAAACAGGGACAGAATGGCAGGCTTAGGGTCAAGGCAGGCAGAATGGTCAGAACTGGGAGGACTAGAAAACAGAAACTAGATATACTGGAATACGGGAGAACACGCTGGAAAGACTTGACAAGACAAACGGGCAATAGACCAACAGAAAACGCAGGTATAAGTACACAGGGGATAATGGGGGGAAATGGGAGACACCCGGTGGGGGGTGGAGACAAGCACAAGGCAGGTGAAACAGATCAGGGTGTGACGGAGCCGATTATTTAACTTGAGTTTAATAAACGGAGCAATACATAAATAGACCATTTATGTATGTCATGCCACATGGTCATATGTAGCCCAATGTGAAATCTCAAGGTTTCTTCCTACCAACTGTAGGGAATTTTTTTTTGCCGCTGTTGCCCTGGTTTTCTCTTTTGAGAGTTAGGCCCCGGTTTCTGTCAAGCACTTGCTGCCAAACACATGTTGGAGATATTCTGCTGAAAGACATGGACATTTCTGAATGATTTGTATGATGACGGAAACCTCTTTTATAGACTATGCCTGTAACGAATGTTGGCTAATGTTACATGGCAACAGTCAAATGATGAGTTGCTAATTTATGCAGATGCAATAAGGTTTCAGTTACTTAAGCCTTGCTAATGGTGGCTAATGCTGCAAAGTTACTAGGCAGCTGACTACTCAATGAGTGTGTGTGTGTGTGTGTGTGTGTGTGTGTGTGTGTGTGTGTGTGTGTGTGTGTGTGTGTGTGTGTGTGTGTGTGTGTGTGTGTGTGTGTGTGTGTGTGTGTGTGTGTGTGTGCGCACCCACGGTGGAACTAGAGAGAGGTAGTTAATTCAATACGCCCTGGCAGAATAAATCCTAACTGCTGAGTGAAGACATCATGCCTCACCTTCTGTGACCTTCTCCCCAACAAAAGAGGGAGGGGAGAGAGCGAAATAGGGAGAGAGAGGGAGAGCTGTGGAGACATAGCTGTGGACTAGATCAGGCTTCAAATGTCTAATGCCTTTGCTCACAGTCACATGTAGATCCATATCCTCTCTTTCTGTCACCCACTCTCCCCTTTTCTGTCTCTCTCTGTCTCTCTTTCTGTCACCCACTCTCCCCTTTTCTGTCTCTCTCTGTCTCTTTCTGTCACCCACTCTCCCCTTTTCTGTCTCTCTCTGTCTCTTTCTGTCACCCACTCTCCCCTTTTCTGTCTCTCTCTGTCTCTTTCTGTCACCCACTCTCTCTCCCCTTCTCTGTCTCTCTTTCTGTCACCCACTCTCCCCTTTTCTGTCTCTCTCTGTCTCTCTTTCTGTCACCCACTCTCCCCTTTTCTGTCTCTCTCTGTCTCTCTCTGTCACCCACTCTCTCTCCCCTTCTCTGTCTCTCTTTCTGTCACTCACTCTCCCTGTCTCTGTCCCTTTTCTCTATCACACACACACACACACACACGCCTGCATGACCGCACGCACGCAGGCACACACACATACAGTGCCTTGCGAAAGTATTCGCCCCCCTTGAACTTTGCAACCTTTTGCCACATTTCAGGCTTCAAACATAAAGATATAAAACTGTATTTTTTTGTGAAGAATCAACAACAAGTGGGACACAATCATGAAGTGGAACGACGTTTATTGGATATTTCAAACTTTTTTAACAAATCAAAAACTGAAAAATTGGGCATGCAAAATTATTCAGTGGGGATGTGGGGATTCTGGGGATGTGCATCTTCAATATGTAACCATTGTTCCTCTTTAGTGCATTTAACAATATGTCGCAAGTAAAAGCCTTGGGTGGCGAGTTGATACAATTCCAAGTCTGGAATGTTAAAACCACCATCAGACTTAAGGAGATGTAAAACTTTCCTTTTTATTCTATGAGTTTTATATCCCCATATAAAGTGACCGAGTATAGATTTTATAATATAGAAACTTTGGGAGCCATGCCATTCTAAAGATGTTTATTCTATCAGTAAGATTTATGGGAAGATTGTTCCATTTAAATAGATCTGCTTTCATGTTGTTGAGTAATGGGATAAAGTTAACTTCTTGACGCACCCATCCCTTTAGTGGGATCATTTTCATCAACACCCCCTGAATTGCAACGCGCCAAATTCAAATTAAATTACTAAAAATATTTAATTTTCATGAAATCACAAGTACAATATAGCAAAACACAGTTTAGCATGTTGTTAATCCACCTGGCGTGTCAGATTTCAATACAGCTTTTCGGTGAAAGCATAACAAGCATTTATGTAAGAACATCTCTCTCAGTAGACAAAATAGTAGATTGGTCACGAAAGTCAGAAAATCAATAGATTAAATTGCTTACCTTTGATGATGTTTGGATGTTTGCACTCACAAGACTCCCAGTTACACAATAAATGTTCCTTTTGTTCCATAAAGATAATTTTTATATCCAAAATACCTCCATTTGTTTGGCGCGTTATGTTCAGAAATCCACAGGCTCGAGCGGTCACGACATCGCAGACGAAAATTCCAAATAGTATCCGTAATGTCCACAGAAACATGTCAAATGTTTTTTTATAATCAATCCTCAGGTTGTTTTTAAAATATATAATCAATAATATATCAACCGGGACTGTCACTTTTTCAAAAGGAGAGGGAGAGACAATGGCTGGCCCACTCTGTTGCGCAAACAAAACTCTGCGAACACCCAGCTATCCACTGACGCGATGTTATCTTTCTCGCTCATTTTTCAAAATAAAAGCCTCAAACTATGTCTAAAGACTGTTGATACCTTGAGGAAGCCATAGGAAAAGGAATCTCGTTGATATCCTTTTTAAATGGAGGCAAGGCATCCAAAGGAACAGAGAGCTTTTAGGAAAAACAGCACTTCTGGGTTTGATTTTACTCAGGTTTTCGCCTGCAATATCAGTTCTGTTATACTCACAGAAAATATTTTGACAGTTTTGGAAACTTTAGAGTGTTTTCTATCCTAATCTCACAATTATATGCATATTCTAGTTTCTGGGGCTGAGAAATAGGCAGTTTCAAATGGGTATGTCTTTTAGCCAAAAACCAAAATACTGCCCCCTACACGCAAAAGGTTAAAAGCATCCCAAATTATGTCAGGGGTCGGCTTTTCTCTGTCCTCTATGTCTCCATTTGTAATGGTAAAGGTTTAAAAAAAAATGTTTACGTATTTAATACATTTCGGGTCTTGGAGATGTGCTCTGTTCAGTCTCTGTCATGCCCTGATCTGTTTCACCTGTCCTTGTGCTTGTCTCCACCCACCTCCAGGTGTCACCCATCTTCCCCATTATCCCCTGGGTACTTATACCTGTGTTTTTTGTCTGTCTGTGCCAGTTTGTTTTGTTCATTCAAACCTACCAGCGTTTCCCTTGCTCCTGTCTTTGCTGCAGTCCATGTTTTCTAGTTTCCCGGTTTTGACCTTTCCTGCCTGCCCTGACCCTGAGCCTGCCTGCCTGCCATCCTGTACCTTAGCTTCTACTCTGGATTACCAACCTCTGCCTGACCTGACCCTGAGCCCGCCTGCTGTTCCACTGCCTTACACCATCTCTAGATCATTGACCCCTGCCTGCCTCGACCTGTCGTTTGCCTGCCCCTGTTTAAAGAATAAACATTTGTTTCTTCAACACTGTCTGCTTTTGGGTCATACCTTAAAACGTGATAGTACGAACTGGCCATGACTGACCCAGAAAACTAGTACCAGCTCCGCGATGCCATCTCCTCTCAAGGAGCCTCCATTGGTAGGCACGAAGGGTTGCTTCGCGGTCTGATGGAAGGGTTCTAGAACGTGGCCGAACGTCACAACTTAGCATTGGACACATTGCGGGAGCAATTCCGTGGGCTGTCTACTAGACAGCCTACCCTCAGTAGCCCGGCTGGTAGCAGCTCCATCACTCCGGTTTCCCGGGAACTCCACTTACCTCCCCCGGAGCGCTTTGATGGAGAGTCGGGCACCTGTCAGTGTTTTCTCGTCATGGAGTTGCAGCCTTCCTCCTTCCTTTTGTCCGGGAGGGCCCTCCCCTGGGCTATGGCCGTTTGGGAACAACAGTCTGGAGGGTTTCGCGGCGGAGGTGAAAAATGTCTTAGAGGCTCCGGTGTCTGGGAGAGAGGCTACCTGGAAGTTACTCCAGCTTCGGCAGGACTCTCTCAGTGTAGCAGACTATGCGGTGGATTTCCACACGCTAGCAGCGGAGGGTGCCTGGAACCCGGAAGCGCTGTTCGACACATTCCTGCACGGATTATCGGAGGAAGTAAAGGACGAGCTTGCAGCCCGGGAACTACCGACGGATCTCGACTCACTCATTGCCTTATTCATCCGGATCGATGGACGGCTGCGGGAATGTAGGAGGGAGAAGAAGTCTGATTGCGGTTGAACGGGTACGCAGACTTACCACCCAGAGTTGTCTGTATTGTGGTACTGCCGGTCATTATGTGTTTACCTGTCCCTTCAAGAGACCTAGCTCATTTGTAGGAATGAGTACTCTGGTGTGTCTTAAGGACAATTTTGCTTCTCCCCTTTCTCGCCCCCCTCTCCATGCCACCCTGCTGTGGGGGTACCTGTTCAAGTCTCTCCAGATACTCATAGACTCGGGGGCTGATTTGAGACTTATGGACGTTACCCTGGCGTCCGAGGTGAGTATCCCCACTCGACCTCCATTCCCATGGATGTTAGAGCACTGGAAGGGCGCTCTATAGGCCGGGTCACCCACCATACCAACCCCGTCAACCTACGAGTGTCGGGAACCACAATGAGACGATCCAATTCCTGCTAATTGAGTCTCCGCAGGTTCCCGTGGTATTGGAATTCTCTTGGCTCTAGTGTCACAATCCCTCGATTGACTGGTCTATTAGTGCCATCATGGTCTGGAGCCCGTTCTGCCACACTCATTTCCTGAAGTCTGCTCTGCCTGCCCAGGGACGCCTTCCGCTAGCCATGCGGAGTACCAGGACCTCCGGGAGGGGTTCAGTAAGGCCCGGGCGACTTCGCTTCCACAACACTGACCGGTATCCAAGAAGGTCAAGCAAGATGCGTTTGCCTGCTCTGTTAAAATAATAAACTTTAGTTTCTTCAACACTGTCTGCACCTCTCCATATTCTGTCGCGAAGTGTATTTTATTGCTGTCTGTCTAACTTGTCGAATGTGTGATTTAGATCACCTGCTAAAATACTAGTTCCTGTCTGGATTTGATCGAATATAGCTTGAATTCTATCTAAAACACCAGATTTGCCCCAGGGGGATATACAATGAAATCAAGTTATATTTGTCACCATGAAAGGTACAATTCAACATTAGAAAGCAGCCTTTTTGGTCCGTGTTCTGAGGTATAATGGAAAAGGGTTCTTATTTATCAGGATGCCTACACTTTTCAAGAAGTTAAATGAAAATGATTATATTAAGTGCCAAATAAAGTAACAGGGTTGACCCGTAACAGGGTTGAAGTTTTCATCTTAAATCAGTCAAATCAGCATATGTGCAAAAACATTTTTTTTATGCCCCCATGCAGTCTATTTTAATTTAAATAATAAATAATCTATGTATGTCTAATAAATCACTATGTGTTTATTTCATGAAAATAACTCCAAATATATTAGCTATTTATTTCCCGGAGCCTCCTTTTGCCTTTGAAATGTTCAGTCTCATCATGTGGGCGTGTTGATACAATTTTTATATATTTACATACACAGCCCTGATTGGCGGATAAGATTGTCTAGACTCTAAAGCCTACTCCACTTACCCCTTCAATGTAGGAGGATACATATGCAAATAAAAGGTCATTGGTCAGAATAATCAGATCAGATTGCAATGTCATGATGTGGGCCAAAAACTCCATCCCACCCGAACAGGCTGAAATTCCGAGCCTAAAAAAGAGTGTTATTTCAAACTCATGGTGTGGAAATATCATTAAAAAATAAGTAAAATCTAGTTTTTGACTGCAATGCCTCTTTTAAAAAATGTCTAGCCCAGTTAAGAGATGTAACATAAACCCATATACTAGTTTTGATCGAATAGGGCCTTGTATCACTAACTCTCTCTCCACCCTCCCCCTCACTCCAGGTTGCAGGGAGGAAAGGCTTCCCCCATGTGATCTACGCTCGATTATGGCGCTGGCCAGACCTACACAAGAATGAGCTAAAGCACGTCAAGTTCTGCCAATACGCCTTCGACCTCAAATATGACAATGTGTGTGTCAACCCTTACCACTATGAGAGAGTGGTTTCGCCCGGCATTGGTAGGTCTGCTCAACAGCTTAATGGGATAGTTCACCTTATATTGCTTAATGCCTAATGGTGCAGATGTTTCTGATATGTACTGTAAATACTATGTTTTCTGTCATAACATTACAAATATTACAGTAGCTAGGTTTCAATCCAACTGGCGACAGATTTTCATGCAAGTTTTCTAAAATCCGCTTAACAGGAGATTTATTTCCATCAAATGGACTTTTTGTGGATAAAAATCTCTGCGTGATGAAATTCCCATGTACATAATAAAAAATACAAGTTAAATGGGTTTGCAACGGATTTTCAATTCTACTGATGGTTTAGTCAAACCAAAAAAAGTTGTGCCCACTCTGGTCTTGGCACTTGTGCTCTAGCCAACAACTTGCAGATACAGTGCGGGTAGGCTACCTACATGATGAGATTATTATGGATAAGAGCGAGATTATTTTTATTTGACAAATGGCAGCCAAGCATCGATCATCATGTCACCAGAATTAGACCCTCAATATTTATTGGAAAGTAGAATCAAGCTCATCACCGTGCACTTTCACCACCCTGTGAAGTTCATCATAATTTATTTAATCTGTAGCCTAATAATCTGCAAGCTTTCCCGAGTCGTAGTGGGAGGACCACACAACATATCACAGCGTGACTTCCCAAGTTTACTTCCATGTGATGGTTATTGTACACTACATTACCAAAAGTACATGGACACCTGCTCGTCTAACATCTCATTCCAAAATGATGGGCATTAATATGGAGTTGGTCCCCACTTTGCTGCTTTAACAGCCTCCACTCTTCTGGGAAGGCTTTCCATTAGATGTTGGAACATTGCTGCAGGGACTTGCTTCAGGTCGGGCACTGTTGTTGGGCGATTAGGCCTTGTCGGTGTTCCAATTCATCCCAAAGGTGTTCGACGGGGTTGGACCTCGACTTGTGCACGGCGGCATTGTCATGCTGAAACAGGAAAGGGCCTTCCCCAAACTGTTGCCACAAAGTTGGAAGCACAGAATCTTCTAGAATGTCAGTGTATGCTGTGGCATTAAGATTTCCCTTCACTGGAACTAAGGGGCCTAGCCTGAACCATGAAAAACAGCCCCAGACCATTGTTCCACCTCCACCAAGCTTTACAGTTTGCACAATGCAATGGGGCAGGTAGCATTCTCCTGACATCCGCCAAACTCAGATTAGTCGGTCGGACTGCCAGATAGTGAAGAGTGATTCATCACTCCGGAGAACGCGATTTTACTTCTCCAGAGTCCAATGGCGGTGAGCTTTACACCACTCCAGTCAACACTTGGCATTGCGCATGGTGATCTTATGCTTGTGTGTGGCTGCTCGGCCATGAAAACCCTTTTCATGCAGCTCACGACGAACAGTTCTTGTGCTGATGTTGCTTCCTGAAGAACAGACGCTTTTTATGCACTACGTGCTTCAACACTCGGCGGCCCTGTTCTGTGAGCTTGTGTGTCCTACCACTTCGCGGCTGAGCCGGTGTTGCTCCTAGACGTTTCCACTTCACAATAATATCACTTACAGTTGACCGGGGCAGCTCTAGCAGGGCAGAAATTTGACAAACTGACTTGGAAAGGTGGCATCCTATGACGGTGCCACTTTGAATGTCACTGAGCTCTTCAGTAAGGCCATTCTACTGCCAATGTTTTTTCTATGGAGATTGCATGGCGGTGTGCTCGATTTTATAAACATGTCCACAACAGGTGAAATCCACTAATTTGAAGAAATGTCCACATACTTTTGGCCATATCAATATTTTGTATAAAAGCGCTTCCACCGCCATTTCTCACATAATTAATTTTACCGACACAAAAAGATCCCACCTCGTGTAGTGTATTTTTTAAAATGTTTACATATGGAAAGTTTACCGACATTTGCTGTTTCCATCAGGCCGGTCGTGGCATTTTTTATGTAACATACTTTACTTTACTCGCATAAAGATATTTATTTATGTGAATGATATTTGGACTTCATCAGAATTTGAATTAATTACAAATGATAAGCATATCATTGCAGTGAAATTGCAGACATTTACCCCCTATTTTCTCTCTCGTATTCTCTCTTTTTCTTTCTTTCTTTCTTTCTTTCTTTCTTTCTTTCTTTCTTTCTTTCTTTCTTTCTTTCTTTCTTTCTTTCTTTCTTTGCTCCCCCCTCCTTCTTTCTTTTGTTCTCTTTCAAAGTTGGTCTCAGTCTCCAAAATACAGGTGAGTGCACTATCACAGTACTCAGGAATTTACTGCAGGCTTGTTAAGTATAACAGTATTATTTTCTCTTCATCTACAAACATTCCTCTTTCCCTTCAGCCCTATACCCTTTTCATACTATAGAGCCTAGCCACAACAAGCCAAGCTGCACTGTGCTGGTCTGGTTAAGAATCCACCATAGTTGCTGGAACTGTGCTGGAAAGGACAATGTGAAAAGAAAATATCCAAGCCAGCAACTTATGGTTCGGCTTGGCACAATAGTGTGAAAAGAGTACTATTGTGGTATGCCCATGTCTCACTGGCTTGGATGCCAGACTGTTTCTGCATTCATCAATTCTTTATAGTTACCCAGCCAAAAATGACTTGTATTCATTACAAAGCATTGCACTTTTTAATGTTTATAATTGCATAAATGCATTTACAATGCATTACACACAGGTGGTTGATACAGGTGTTCTTCCTGTTAATACAGGTGGTTAATGCATTACACACTGGTGGCTAATATACTTTATGCTATTTTATGCTAAAATCTTTATTTTATTCTACTGAGCTATTTACTTTATATTTGTATTGTAATATTGTATTATTTCTTATTGTTGTTGCATTGTCGCGAAGGAACCTGCAAGTAAGCATTTTGTTGGACGGTGTATATGTGTATCCCGTACGCCTAATAAAACTTGAAACTAATAACAATGTTATACCATGTTGTTGGTAGCCCTCTCTCCTCTAGGCCCCCCTGGGAGGCTGATCAAGGAGGAGTATATTCATGACTGTATCCAGATGGATATGCCACCAGGCATATCCCCCCACCCAGGGGCGCTCAAGCTACAGCCTCCGGACCACTACGGCCAGCCACTCCCGCCTCTGCAACTCCCGCCGGAACCGCAGCGGGCCCCTCTGCCCATCACCCTCTACCCCAACATGCCCCTCTCGCCCACAGGTAAGACCAATAGGAGTTTTACTCCCATCCAACATAATAACGGGAGCTGGACAAAAATAAGTTACAATACGTAGAAAAAATGGAATGTCTGCTCCTGTTTGCTGCTCCCTAAGGTGATCTTTTAATAAAGCTTAGGGGATTGTTTGACAGATAGGTGTTAACAAAGATGTCCACAAGTGTTCTGTTTCTATGGGTGTCACTGCGTCATCCTGTTTTGTGACATTTGTTTATCGATTGCTGCCTACCTATTGATATTGACAACACCTGGTAGCTCTTCATGTGTGTGTGTGTGTGTGTGTGTGTGTGTGTGTGTGTGTGTCTCTCTCTCCTCTCTAGTGTCCGGCTCTATGCTGCCTCTCCAGGGAGGTCACAGTGAGGGGCTCCTACAGATAGCCTCTCCTCAGGGTCAGGTCATGACCCCTATGACCCCCACGCCGCCCCCCTCCACCCCAACACACGGGCTGCCACACGGGCCACCGCAGAACCCCCAGCCACCCCAGCCCCCGCCTGGTCAGAATGGATACAACAGCTCCAAACACACACAGTCACAGGCTGCGTTCCACAGTTAGTACTGCCATATGGTTCACACACACACACACACACACACACACACACACACACACACACACACACACACACACACACACACACACACACACACACACACACACACACACACACACACACACATACACACACACACAAACACTCAGGGAGCCAAACACAATTCATTTAAACGGCATGATAAATCATCATACTGTATTTGGAAACTGTAAAAAAATTTTTTTGTAAAAATGCGAAATGGTAGTTTGCCAGATTTATGGCTTGAGCTTGTGCCTGTTGTTAATTTGTATTTATTGTTTTGTAATTCAGCAACTTGGACAGGTAGTAGCACAGCCTCCTACACTCCTGTGGGACCCCAACAACAGAATGGGCGTGGCCACCAACAGCCTCCTCTCCACCATCCAAACAGCTTCTGTAAGTTTGGCAGTTACAGTAAGTCACAATATGCCCAAAATGTGTCTGTATGTCTTCTGAGGTGCTTTTTTGGGGGACACTTAGGAATAGTGTATGTTTGGTTACCTGTGTCGTTTCCTTGTTCACCTTCTAGGGTCTCAGCATCATGGCTCAGCCTCATTTCCTCCCCCTGTGTCCAATCATCCAGGTAAGACAACATATATGTACAGTATATATAGATGTATAGATGCAAACGCATGCACGCCCACTCTGCTAACCACATTATTGTCTGTGCAGGGCCAGAGTTCTGGTGCTCCATCTCCTACTTTGAAATGGATGTGCAGGTGGGGGAGATGTTCAAGGTGCCGGCTAGCTGCCCGGTGGTGACGGTGGACGGCTACGTGGACCCCTCAGGGGGCGACCGCTTCTGTCTGGGCCAGCTAAGCAACGTCCACCGCACCGACGCCAGCGAAAGAGCCAGGTCTGTGCTCCTCTAGTGCCATCTCTATATCAATAAGCATGTTAGTTCCTACCTTGCCACAAATGTCTATTTTGAATGTGTCTGTTGAAATGTTGATTGGTATACCTATGCCTTTGTGTAAACTGTGTATATGCGTATATCTCTCATTCATAATCATGCCATGCCTTGTCTCTATCTGTTTGTACCTGTGGCAGAAGACCCATTGTAGCAAAATGTGACTTCTGTTATTGACTGAAATATAACACTTTAATACAACTATATTCACTTGTACTCATTATCTTGATCTCTCCCTCTCTCTCACAGGTTGCACATAGGTAAAGGAGTGCAGCTGGAGTGTCGTGGCGAGGGAGATGTGTGGATGCGCTGTATGAGCGACCACGCCGTGTTTGTGCAGAGCTACTACTTGGATCGAGAGGCAGGTAGAGCGCCAGGCGACGCAGTACACAAGATCTACCCCGGCGCCTACATCAAGGTGAGAAACACAATGACCTCTGTTTGTTCTCTTTGCAGTTGTTTGTCCTCTTGATGACCTTCTCCCAATAGGAGTTTGACTGGACGCTGATGTCTCTCTGTAGGTGTTCTGACATCAGACTGTTCTGTCCTCTGTAGGTGTTTGACCTGAGACAGTGTCACAGGCAAATGCAGCAGCAGGCAGCTACAGCGCAGGCAGCGGCAGCAGCTCAGGCTGCCGCCGTGGCAGGCAACATCCCTGGGCCAGGTAGCGTTGGAGGCATAGCCCCTGCAGTCAGTAAGTACAATATATGAGATGCACAGGCTTAGTGTGTTTTATTTTCATATTTTTCCAATTAGGCTATTGTGAATTTATAGCCTCTGTTGAAGTGGTATTCTTTTGATGTCACACCCTGGCCTTAGTTTTCTTTGTTTTCTTTATTATTTTGGTTAGGTCAGGGTGTGACATGGGGTTTTTATGTGTTTTGTCTTGTCTAGGGGTTTGTATGTTTCCTGTGTCAGTGTTTCTGCTACACGGGACTGTTTCATTGCTAGTTCACTTTATTATTTTGTTTATGTGTTCATGTTCAGTTTTTCTTATTAAAAACCATGGACACCTACCACGCTGCATATTGGTCCGATTCTTGTTTCACCTCTTCAGAGGAAGAGGAGGAAATCTGCCGTGACATTTGAATGAGAATGGGTCCAAGTATTGACCCATGTGGGACACCACATTTGTCTTCTAATTTATACCTCATAGGAATGGGCACAGTTATTCAAATATTTTAATATCCAAACGGACGTTAGTATTCGATTACTTGAAGGAGTATTAATTTTTTTGGTAAAAAAAATAAATATAGCCCTATTTTAACAATGAAGGCTTTTTCTCAATTAAATAAAATGATCTATGTGACAATGCTACACACAAAGATATACCATGACATGTTATATGCTTCATTTAATAAAACAACAAACAAAAGTCGTACCTTATAGCCTATACAGGTTATACACGTGGTGTAGCTTGTTGTTGTTGTTGTCAGTGACTTCATGTGTAGCAAGTGAAGTGGGAGATTTCCAATCACCACCAAATGGAATTACAATTACGGAATTAAGTTGGCTAAATGAGAAGTAGAAGGCTACAATGATCAACCAACAGGTAGGCTGTTGTTTAATATGAATGGAGTTGTTGTAGATAAGGACAGGGAGAGCAGCAAAATAGCCTCAATTAGCCTTGCTACTTTATCTAGCTAGCTGGCTAACTTAGCTGGCTACTGTAGCTAGCTAGCATCTTTACATTGATTTGATGCAGTCAAGACAGGTACTACCAGATGGTATGATAAATCACCTATAAAGAGACAAGTTTGTCTAACAGCGCGAGTCGGTTTGGCTACTTTTTTCTCTCCCTCCATACCACACGCATGGACTGTCACACACACAGGCCCCTGCTCCTCTTCTGCCGATTCAACAAACAAGCAGTGCGCAGCGCACTGGCTCTCTCCCAAGTCACACAAGCAATTCCACATGAAGTTTCCAAATCATTTATGTTTTCTTCAAAAAAAACTATATTTTGACTATCTGGATATCCGAGAGAAAAATCGTGATATTATTTGAATAGTGAAATCATTTAAAATGCCCATCCCTAATACCTCACTTCCTCTTTCTTCCAGGTCTTTCTGCAGCAGCAGGGATAGGTGTAGACGACCTCCGGAGGCTGTGTATCCTGCGGCTGAGCTTTGTGAAGGGCTGGGGCCCTGACTACCCCCGGCAGAGCATCAAACATACCCCCTGTTGGGTGGAGGTACACCTCCACCGGGCTCTGCAGCTGCTGGACGAGGTACTACACACCATGCCCTTGGCCGACCCAGGACCTGCTAACTGAGTAAAAGGAAAGAGGATCAGTTAAAAATCCATACTGGGTTAAAAACGTACAATCTCACACACGCACACACACACACACACACACACACACACACACACACACACACACACACACACACACACACACACACACACACACACACACAGCAGTAAAAATTTATGTTTTTGTCATACCCGTGATATGCTGTCAGCCAATCAGCATTCAGGGCTCGAACCACCCAGTTTATAAAGGCTGATACAGATTGATACATGCACATACAACCACATGCATGTTTCTGTTCTATATAACGCACACAATGTAGAGCTACTCAAAGCCCCACAAGGGCTATCCTCGATCTCTCCGTCACACACAGACACACACTCAAGCAGCCAACAATTACTGCACTCTCCTTAACCACTTGTACTGTCTCCCACACGCCCATGCAACCACTAACCAAACCTGTGGGCATGCAGATATAAAACTACTGATGTCCTGATCATTCTTTCCATGTTTTGTGAACATTAATTATTGTTTCACAGCACAAACACTACAAAGCAGCCTTGACCCCTGAATTACCTTTCATTGAGGTTCTATATTATAGTATAAACAGGTAACATTAGTGAAAATGTATAGTAATGTATGTTTATTCTTCTATTCTCTACAGAAATAGAAATGCACTGTAGAAATCTAGGGATGCTTTTCAGAGATCCAGTGTTCTGACATGATACAAGCACTTTAGTACTCCTCAAATGCACACACAATCCACACTTGCTCATTTCCTTCTTACATGTACACACACACACACACACACACACACACACACACACACACACACACACACACACACACACACACACACACACACACACACACACACACACACACACACACACACACACACACACACACACACACACACATCAGAAATCCAGAGATGACCCAAACCCAGGCGGACTAAAGATCTTGACCTAAATAACTCATGAACAATTTGTCAAACACAAATCTCACACTACAAAATCAGATTTGGATTCGGATGTTAACCTAGAAGATGTACAGGGTTTTTGGTAAATCCAGACCAATAGAACAGATGCTTTATATCAGTGATTAGAACCTGGGTCACAGAACCAAAATGTCTCGGAACTGTGAAGAACACCAGAGTGATGGAACCAGCGTCCTAATTAATCTAGCCAGCCATCCTTTTGTCATCTCTGTGTGTGTGTTGTGTTCTCCTGTGTGTGGATCTCAACTCAAATAGTTAGTCATTCTTATCTTGTTAGCCCTATAATAACACAGGGCACTTTTCTCAAGCTAATTTATTTTCTTACCAAAAGGTGAAAAAAGCCAAAAAAATGTAAGCTTTAAAATAGTGGTGTGGGTATTTGTGATGAAGCAGTACAGTGTATGTAACCAAACAGTTTGCCACACTGCGGAACTCACCAAAGCCAGAATACCTCATGATAACAGTGTAAACCCACAGTTTGTCTTTCAGCCAAAACCTCAGACGCTCAGTATTTTCTCTTGTAAGTTCCTCCTTAAGGCGTCCGCATGCTTCCCAGCCGAAACAGTTTGTGCATATATTATGACAACATTTTGTGAGGTTTCTGTTTGTTTTGGACTTCGGTAAAGAGTTTTTTCAGCTGTTCGGGTACACAAATGTTTTTCTCGAGGCCAGCCGACGTTCAGGAGCCGAAGTCTGTGCTCTGATATCGGAGTAAATAGTCCGAGTAAATTTACGAACGCATGGTTGTCACTCAATGAGAAACGACTTGTTTTCATGCTAAATGTTTCCTTGAGAAATACTGCACCTTAGTTAGATGTAAAATTCCACGACTAAGATCTCCCATGCAAAAATGTCAAAATGAATGACAGATTTCTTGAGTTATCTTAGATTCATTCTAACTTCTGAGGAAGTGTATACTGGGCAAACAGTACGATTGACACTTTTTTCTCATTTTTCAAGGGAGTATGCGATCACACTCTTTCGGTTCGCCTAGCCAACTTTGGCTAGCCGTCAGCCGAACTGAAGCATGCTGACGCCTTTAAAGCCTCATATCACACTATGCCTTTCACCAAATTAATATACGATGGAATATGGAATAGACCCACAATGAAGCCTTGGGGAACACCAAGACATGATCCCGGCAGTTATACAGTAGTTATTAGGCTTTAAAAGTTGAAATCCAGTGACTCGTGGGAATAATGTTTTGAGAAGAAACCCAACACAACTTGTAAAAATATAATTGTAATAGGATGCCCCAACTTTGGATACAATGATTAATTCTCAATCAGTTTAAATTAGGCCATAATAAAATCACGTATACTGTGACAAAATATTAAGAACACCGTCCTAATACTGAGTTGCACCCCCTTTTACCCTCAGAACAGCCTGAACTCGCACGGACATTAGCTCTACAAGGTGTCAAAAGTGTTCCACAGGGATGCTGGCCCATATTGATTCCAATGCTTCTCTCAGTTGTGTCAAGTTGACTTGATGTCTTTTGGGTGGTGGACCATTATTGATACGCACAGTAAACTGCAGGTGTCCTTAATGTTTTGTACACTCAGTGTAGGTCACTTTGGAAAACATCAAATGTATCTTTGGAATGAAATATAACTTTCCTTTGCATTCATTTCAATCAGGTACCCTAGTTTTGGTAACGATCAACCTCAAGCCTACTGAAGTGCAAGTTATGACCGATGTTCTAACATTGATGCATAATACGACATGCAAGCTCATCATTTAAGACAGCAGCCGGAAGAAGTAGGCTAGGCTTCATGATGTTGCGTTGAAA
Source organism: Oncorhynchus masou masou (assembly GCF_036934945.1). Classification (NCBI taxonomy): domain Eukaryota; kingdom Metazoa; phylum Chordata; class Actinopteri; order Salmoniformes; family Salmonidae; genus Oncorhynchus; species Oncorhynchus masou. The sequence continues at coordinate 35,074,942 of NC_088224.1, read as the reverse complement.
AACCTGGACTGAATGCAAACCGTCACTCTATCCAGGGGCAGGAACATGAGTGCTTTTATTGGCTCCTTCCTGTGCTCTGGTGCATTTGATACATGTGCCTTTCCGTTCTCCAAGTCAGGCTGTTTAGGGATGTACTTCACAGATGCTAGGGTTTATGTCGTCCATAAGTGGGACATCTCCAAAGCATGACAATTTCATCCAGTTGGAATGTAATTTCTACTAAGCCTACATGTTGGCAACATACCCTATGCTCAAGGTCAAAAAGGTAAATTCTTTCCCCCATAGTTATCAAATCAGAGGTGTCCATTTATAATCACTGTTTGTGATTTGTGCTTTTAGTTTTGGTCAAAGTAGATGATACCCCTCACAGTGGATTGTAACACAGACAATACTTTGTCTTCCTTTGTCTGTAGATATACAGTACCATGATATATGGGTTGTCATATCGATAGGTTTATCCCTTCTGTTGAGTGTGTTGGTTGGGTGGGAAATGGAAATGGAAAATAACACAGCTCAGGTGCTTTGTACACGTCACTGAGTTTTGCTGACCAATTTGGGCAATGCAGCAATAAGAAGTGAAACGTGTTGAGCTCAACAGCCCCTGAGTTAGATTGAGCACAACATATAGTGGTTCCCTCAGGTACTGTGTTACAGCTCCATTGTAGGTGTTATTACATAACACTTTATTATTGCATCAGGCTGGTTTTGGATTAATACTGTTTGACAGTTATAACTCAACTATCCATATAGCCCTTGTGGTGTTATTTAGCCTTGCTGAAATATTATGTTACTAAGGTGTCTAATGGAATTGGAAAACTTGTTGCCCTTTGAAACTGCCCATGCACTCCACACACCTATGTCACAATTGATTTCATTATTTGTCACTTAGGCTCCACGTGTCTGGGAGTGTTACGTATTCAGGGATGAAGAGAGGTTTAAAACTATTGTTGCTCCATCTATGGCTCTGCTTATCATAGTGCTATATCTACCCAACTACATTTCTACTCAACCAATGCTTTAACCATTGAAAATAGGGTTGCAAAGCTACCTGTAGTTTACCAAAGTTACCAGAATCCTTAGTAATTTTGGTAATTAACAGAAAATATATGGCAATCTATTGTAACTTTGGTCATTTATACTTGATTAACTTTAAAAACATTTTTATTCATATATAGTATTCCTGTTTCTTTACATCTGTATCCATATTGTCCATGAGTTTCTTGTATATAGACCATACGGTTCAAGAGAAAATAGTCTTATTAATGAAAAATCAACAATGGCATTATTTAGATTTAACTCTGCAACTCTTCCAACTATTGACTTTTGTTTTACAACCGCCACCAGTTTGATGCAAAAACATTGACAACAAATACATATTGACATAGTAAAATATATATATATATATATATATATATATATATATATATATATATATATATATATATATATATATATATATATATATATATATACACTACCAGTAAAAAGTTTTAGAACATCTCCTCATTCAAGGGTTTTTCTTTATTTTTTTACTATTTTCTACATTGCAGAATAATTGTGAAGACATCAAAACTATTAAATAACAAATATGGAATCATGTAGTAACCAAAAAATTGTTAAACGCATGAAAATATATATTATATTTGAGATTCTCAAATAGCCACCATTTGCCTTGATGACAGCTTTGCACACTCTTGGCATTCTCTCAAACAGCTTCACATGGAATGCCTTTCCAACGGTCTTGAAGGAGTTCCCACATATGCTGAGCACTTGTTGGCTGCTTTTCCTTCACTCTGCGGTCTGACTCATCCCAAAGCATCTCAATTGGTTGAGGTCGGGGAATTGTGGAGGCCAGGTCATCTGATGCAGCACTCCATCACTCTCCTTCTTGGTAAAATAGCTCTTACACAGCCTGGTGGTGTGTGGGTCATTGTCCTGTTGAAAAACAAATGATAATCCCACTAAGCCCAAAGCAGATGGGATGGTGTATCGCTGCAGAATGCTGTGGTAGCCATGCTGGTTAAGTGTGCCTTGAATTCTAAATAAATCACGACAGTGTCACCAGCAAAGCACCCCCCTACCATAACACCTCCTTCTCCATGCATTACGGTGGTAAATACACAAATGGAGATCATCCGTTCACCCACACCGCGTCTCACAAAGACATGGCGGTTGGAACCAAAAATCTCAAATTTGGACTCCAGACCAAAGAACACATTTCCACCGGTCTAATATCCATTGATCGTGTTTCTTGGCCTAAGCAAGTCTCTTCTTCTTATTGGTGTTCTTTAGTAGTGGTTTCTTTGCAGCAATTCAACCATGAAGGCCTGATTCTCCTCTGAGCAGTTGATGGTGAGATGTGCCTGTTACTTGAACTCTGTGAATAATTTATTTGGGCTGCAATTTCTGAGGCTGGTAAATCTAAGCAACTTATCATATGCAGCAGAGGTAACTCTGGGTCTTCCATTCCCATGGCGGTCCTCATGAGAGCCAGTTTCATCATCGCGCTTAATGGTTTTTGCGACTGCACTTGAAGAAACGTTCAAAGTTATTGACATTTTCTGTATTGACTGACCTTCCCAGAGTTGCCTCTTCACTTTTGACATTGAGACTGGGGTTGTGCAGGTACTATTTAATGAAACTGCCAATTGATGACTTGTGAGGCGTCTGTTTCTAGACATTCTAATGTACTTGTCCTCTTGTTCAGTTGTGCACTGGGGCCTCCCACTCCTCTTTCTATTCTCGTTAGAGCCAGTTTGTGCTGTTCTGTGAAGGGAGTAGTACACAGCGTTGTACGAGATCTTCAGTTTCTTGGCAATTTCTCGCATGGAATAGCCTTCATTTCTCAGCACAAGAATAGACCGACAGGTTTCAGAAGAAAGGTCTTTGTTTCTGGCCATTTTGAGCCTGTAATCGAACCCACAAATGCTGATGCTAAAGAAGGACAGTTTTATTGCTTCTTTAATCGCAACAACAGTTTTCAGTAGTGCTAACATAATTGCAAAACGTTTTTTTAATGATCAATTATCCTTTTAAAACGATAAACTTGGATTAGCTAACACAATGTGCCATTGGAACACAGGAGTGATGGTTGCTGATTATGGGCCTCTGTACGCCTATGTAGATATTCCATTAAAAATCAGCCATTTCCAGCTACAATAGTCATTTACAACATTAACAATGTCTACACTGTATTTCTGATCAATTAGATATTTTAATGGACAAAAAGTTGCTTTTCTTTCAAAATCAAGGACATTTCTAAGTGACCTCAAACTTTTGAACGGTAGTGTATATTTATACATGTAAATATATTTCACATCATATTAAACATCAATGGTATTCACTAAATTTATTGTTTATATTTAGGACAATGTTTTACAGCTTATATTTTACATTTGATAAGGCTACACAGAGGGCCAGAGATAAATACAGACACCTGTGATAATCTGAGTGACTCAAAAGGGCCACCTGATGTCTTGTGATAATTTTAGTATCTTACAATCATTCAAAGATAAAAAAAATTGGGTAGTTTACTAGTAAACTGAAGGTCTCCAGTAATATACCCTCCCTTTGCAACCCTAATTGAGACCCATGCCATGTTCCTCTGCATTTGACCACATTCAAACTGATACCTGTCACAAAGAGAACGTGAGTGAGATGACGGTCACTCAACAGGAATCATACATCATTCCATAAATAAATGAACTATTTCCTTTTAAAACAGAAAATATATAGACAATATGTTGTCAAGTGTGAAATGACTCAATTTGGCTATTTTATGGATATTGTTATTTCTATTATTGTTGCAATTGTAATTATTTTATTGTAAAAAAAAACGTGCTGCTCTTGTAATGTTGACTGTACACCCAAGTGAAATAAAAAATACAGCATTGTAATTTTAATACAAACTTTGTTTTGTCATGTATTGACACTGTTTAAATTACTTTTCATGTTAATTTAGTTACAATATTCAGGTTCTTCATGTCCTGTGGAATGGAATTTGAGGAGAGACTATTATTCTAGTGGCCATAGGCTTGCTACTGTTCAGGTTGAACACTGGAGGGCATTCTTTCTCTATCCAGCCATACCCTTTCCCCTTTCCCTTTTAGTAGTAGCAGGAACTGTTGACAGACCGGGAAAAACACACCACATGTAGCATAATCCTTCAGTTCCTTAGGGTATCCATCATTAACTGAGTTTATGCATTGGGAATAGATTTTACATTCTATTCATCCTATTTACTTTTTAGTATAGCCTTTTATATATTCTGTTCCAAACAACTATACATAACCTAGGCTATCCTATATTAGTCAATGCCACTCATATTAGCATTTTTTCACTTCAATGTTTCATATTGTGTAACTAAATTGTGATACTGTTATGGCATACAATTCAAAATAATGTCCTACCATAAGGACTTCATAACTATTGGGTTCTAACTGGAAATATACTTATTCCTATCACTATATAAGAACGTACTGGTTACGTTACGTATGATAACGGTTTATGTTCTGTGTCAATGAAGCGTGAATAAGGAATGTGTATGGAAAGTTACTGAGGGAGGCAAAGGGCAACCGTCTCTGATAAGGCAGGCCAGCTGCGGAACTAGGGGGGAGCGAGGAATTTGGCCCGAGTTCAAGTCAACAGAAGAAGTGAGAAGAAACCTCTGGGTGGGGGGCCAGAGAGGCCCACCCCAACGACTCTCCTACTACAGTCCTATCTCACACACATACACTTCCAAGCCCGTGAAGGTTCTAGCATCAGGCATGGCCATGACTACACTAGTGAGAGGAACCAATTAAGTTCCTGCATAGCAACAGAGATGTATTGGCTGTCTAGATGTGTAAAGAGTTGACCTCGCCAAGTAGGAGGTTATAAATATATGTGCTTGTATAATCATATCTTGTCTTTGCAGCTGTATGACCCAATGGGATGAATAAACTTGGCTTGATCTTTTGCAAGTCGTCCATTTGAGGTATTACTAATGGTTCTGAACCTAACAACCCATTCATAACCCAAACATACTGCATTCATGAGCACAGACATGAGTGCACACCATTGGCACGTACAGACACACACAAAAGGGAGGGAATTTGTGTATCAAGCCTTGGGATTATAATTGATATGACTTGCTTGCATCGATGCAGGCTTCAATGGAGAGTATGCAAAGAAATATGACGCAACCACATAAAAATACGATGCAGAATGTATTGAAATCAATGGTGGCCATCATTTGAGCTGAAGCGAGAGAAAATACACTCTGACGTCAGAATGAAATGTTGCCTATTCACATCTCATATGTTGTCTGACTACAATATTTTATCTTGGTACGTTAATAAATACATGCGGTGTTCATTTTGGCGTGTTTATCTGCCTACGTACCATAGATCACAACCCCATAATGAGTAAATTGGGCTAACTCGCTAGCTACTACTGTTAGCTACCCACAAAGAATTGACATCAATCTTGCATACTATTAGTTTTTAGGTCATTTAGCCTGTTATACTATCTGGTTAGCTTCATTATTACGATTTGCATATAGCTAGCTGATAGTTATGAAGTAAAATGGTTGCTTTGTGTATGTCTTCTTTTGTCTTTATTACCATTGTCCTGGCTGGAAGACGGTTCAGTGAACGGGTAAGTCCATAGGTCAATAGGGCTAACTGGCTAGCTAGCTAGCCACGGAAAATGTACAGCTTCCTGGCATAACATTAGTTTTAGGTCATTTTTGCCTGTTTCACTAGCTGGATAGTTAGATTTTTGCAATTCACATATCTAGCTGATAATAATGAAGTAGAATGTTTGCTTTGTGTTTATCTTGTTTTGTCTATTGTTGCCATTGTCCTGGCTGGAAGAAGGTTCAGTGAGTTTATACAATGGGTTGGGCTAACCCTGAATGCTGATTGGTTTAACCACATTCCAGCCGATGTCTATTCCACAAGGTACCACTGGCTAAATCTATGATGTTAAAATGCCTTTTCATCAGACCAGCCAGGCAATTTATAAACTTGATCTCCACTATAAAAAGCATCTATACATTATCTCACATTTCTATTAGTCTAACATTTAGTTTTCAACAGTGGAGATTTGTATAAACCTTGCTGTCTGTCTCCAACATTTGCAACATTGTTTCAATAATTAAATTCGATCTCCTGCTGTCCCATAGTAATGAACATGTCGGGATGAGACAGACAGTCATGTTTGCTTTGTGTATATCTGGTTTTGTCTATTGTTGACATTGTCCTGGCTGGAAGAAGTTTCAGTGAGTTTATACAACGGGTGGGTCTAACCCACAAGTTACCACTGGCTAAATCTCCTGCTGTCCCATAGTAATGAACGTGTCAGGAGTCGGGACGAGACAGACAGTCACGCAGCGTTTTTCAGCCAGTCGAAATCATGAATCAGCTGGCATAATCTTTTATGGAAATATACAAAGAAATGTCAATTGAAAGAAGGTAAAACAAAACAAAGTGCAGCTAGTTTGCAGTCTTTCCAGCTTCAGTTTGAAGTGATTGTGTTAACTGTGTTGTTGGCTAGCTCCTCTGAACAACAGTGTCCCGACGAGAGGACATTTCTATGCCGAGGGTAACTGCGCCTCATTAGCTCATTGTTATGGATGTGTCCAAATAAATGTCACTAGAAAACTGCTAAAACAATTGGAGCTACTGTTGTTATTCTGTCTGCACTGTTTGATGTGACTAATAGTAAGTCATCCATACAAGAACATACTCAAGAGAATGCACTCGGAGTATGAGAGTGTGGTGCACGGTAGTATGCATATTGAGAAACAGCCGGGTCTCCTACACATGTGTTCCTCCCCCGTGTCCCTCGTCTCCCCCTCCATATCCTGTAGAACGATGCGTGGTGTGGAGGCGGGGCTGGGAAGCGGCAGAGCCAGCAGTGGTCACTGGGGTCACCTTCACTGACATCACAGGAAGTACTTCCTCTATGTTTCCAGTGAGGTCAGAGGAAACAGCCCTATCTCAACACTGGGACAGGTGATGTTCAGATTCCTCTATGGGTACAAGCTGTCAGAATTCAAACTAAAACTATTGATGTTCCCTTTACTTCACATTTCTCAATGGCAACCATGTTTAGTGTCAAGTTATCGACCAATAGAAATCGTCAAAATGTTACGAGGCTCTAAAATCAGCTTTAGAGACTTAAGGGAGGCTGTATCACATCCGGGCGTGATTGGGTGTCCCATAGGGTGCCCAGCGTAGGACAGGGTAGGCTGTCATTGTAAACTAGCTTGCCTAGTTACATAAAAAAAATAAAAAGGGAGGCCAGTGGAGGACTTTGAGGAAGAGTTTGCTGCTATTTGCAACTATTAATTTTATATGACATCTACATACAATATCCTCACTGTGATTACATTTGACATCTTTTCAAAGATATCAGTTTGTCTCTGTGAATGGTTTGTCCTCTGACAAATCAACTGTAAATGTCGGTGTTCCTCAAGGTTCCGTTTTAGGACCACTATTGTTTTCACTATATATTTTACCTCTTGGGGATGTCATTTCGAAAACATAATGTTAACTTTCACTGCTATGCGGATGACACACAGCTGTACATTTCAATGAAACATGGTGAAGCCCCAAAATTGCCCTGCCCTCGCTGGAAGCATGTGTTCAGACATAAGGAAGTGGATGGCTGCAAACTTTCTACTTTTAAACTCGGACAAAACAGAGATGCTTGTTCTAGGTCCCAAGAAACAAAGAGATCTTCTGTTGAATCTGACAATTAATCTTAATGGTTTTACAGTCGTCTCAAATACAACTGTGAAGGACCTCGGCGTTACTCTGGACCCTGATCTCTCTTTTGAAGAACATATCATTACTGTTTCAAGGACAGCTTTTTTCCATCTACGTAACATTGCAAAAATCAGAAACTTTTTGTCCGAAAATGATGCAGAAAAATTAATCCATGCTTTTGTCACTTCTAGGCTACTTTCCAGCTACCCGGATAAAGCACTAAATAAACTTCAGTTAGTGCTAAATATGGCTGCTAGAATCCTGACTATTCATATTACTCCAGTGCTAGCCTCCCTACACTGGCTTCCTGTCAAGGCAAGGGCTGATTTCAAGGTTTTACTGCTAACCTACAAAGCATTACATGGGCTTGCTCCTACCTATCTCTCTGATTTGGTCCTGCCGTACATACCTACACGTACGCTATGGTCACAAGACGCAGGCCTCCTAATTGTCCCTAGAATTTCTAAGCAAACAGCTGGAGGCAGGGGTTTCTCCTATAGAGATAAATTTTTATGGAATGGTCTGCCTACCCATGTGAGAGACGCAAATCGGATACCAGCTGGAGCTTCTCCCCTGACACATAGACATCTGGCTCAGTGGCATCAGTTGCCCTCTTTGTGAAGAACATGCAGACTGTTTTTTTCACATTGAGATGCCAACATGAGTCTCTGAGCCACTTTGTAACCTGGACCACTACAGTAGTGAGTTCTTGTGCAGCCTGTTGTTTGCTCTTTGCTTGCACATATATCACTGTATCATCTGCATACAATTAAACTTCAGACCCAGTACAGACAGAAGGCAGATCATTAATGTACAGGCTGAACAGGAGAGGCCCCAGTATTGACCTTTGGGACACGCCCACATCATAGCTGAGAGTGATTAAATCACTCTGACACACTGGGTTCTACCTTTGAGGTATGATTTCATCCATCTCAAGGCATCAGAGGAAAAGTTGAACTTGGAAAGTTTGGTGATGAGAACCTCATGGTTGACAGTATCAAAAGTTTTCCTAAGGTCTAGAAATACAGCCCCAACAACTCCACCTTTGTCCATCTTGGACTTCACATTTTCCAGAAGAATAAAGTTTGCCATTTCTGTGGAGTGTTTTGTTCTGAAGTCAAACTGCATGGAGTGTAATGTGAAGGGGCTGTTGTTGAGGTGGGCAATCAGTTGTTCTGCTACACACTTTTCAGTAACCTTCGACACCACAGGTAGTATACTAATGGGCCTATAGTTACTCATGTCAGCAGGGTCACCTGATTTAAAGATGGCCGTTATTATGGCCGACTTCCAGACCCTTGGAAACACCCCCTGACCAATAAATGTGTTGGTGACCTTAGTAATTGGGCCAATGAGTGACTCTTTGTAGTTTTTAAGAAAGGTAGAGTCCAGCCCAAACACATCTTTGGCTTTAGAGTTCTTTAGTGAGCTAATCACCTTGTTCACCTCTGACTCAGAAACCTCCCTTATGATGAAGACAGGTTGAGTGTCATTCACTAGCACTGAGCCCAACAAACCAGTGGAGGGGTTCTGTGTCAGTACCTTGACAGAGTCCGCAAAGTAGGAATCGACTGCATCCTGTGTTATACTGTCTCTTTTTGCAGTGTTACTATGATCTTTCCCTGTAACTTATTTAGATTCTCCCTTTGCTTCACCAATTATATTGATAAATGTTTGCCTTGGCCTGTCTGATGTCTTTCATCACCTTATTTCTCAGCATGGTAAACGTACATCTGTCATGTTCTAATTTGGATTGTAGGGCTGTTTTTAGAGCATGATCTCATTCTTTCATCAGTATCCAGATTTCTCTATTTAGCCATGGAAGAGTGCTCTTTCGGCCAGGTTTGGATTTGATTTTCTTTAGGAAGGCATTTATTGTAGTCTGGATTGTGTATAGAAAAACCTGACTATCAGCTTCCACATCTGTGTAGGACAAGAGATCATTCCAGTTAATTCCCTTAATTGCGTTTCCAAAATAATTTAATTCACTGTTAGGTATTCTGAGCTGATCAGGCTTTCTAACAGTAGAGGTTAAACCTGTTCTTGGAAAGCTTTCTGGCTGTATGTGTCAGATTATGATCAGACAGCCCAGTAACCATATTGAATGATTTATTCACACTGGTTTATTACGGAACACCAAATCAATCTGTGTTTTAGAACAACAAGTCAACCTGGTCGGCCCTTTAACCAGTTGTGTAAGTGTAACAGTACAACTTTAATCCGTCCCCTCGCACCTACCAGGGCGCAAACTAGGGACCCTCTGCACACATCAACATCAACAGTCACCCACGAAGCATCGTTACCCATCGCTCCACAAAAGCCACGGCCCTTGCAGAGCAAGGGGAACCACTACTTCAATATCTCAAAGCGAGTGACATCACAGATTGAAATGCTATTAGCGCGCACCACCACTAACTAGCTAGCCATTTCACATCCGTTACATAAGGTCAAAGGTATTAGTGCTCCCCGTTTGAGGGTTTTCTTACAAGACTTGTCTTCATAATTAGTGTTAAAATCTCCCATTAAGATGACCTCTTTCCCAAAATCACATTCCCTAAGCATGTTATTAAACTGATCAAAAAGCACACTTTTGGTGGAAGGTGGCCTGTACATTCCGATAAGGGTAAAAGACATTTGGGGAGACCGTGTAAAGTTCAGGCCAATACATTCTAGTTCATCATCACATGACCAATCAATTTGTTTACATCGGATATGTTCTTTAATGTAAATCATCAGACCCCTTCTCTTCCTTCAATCCTGTCTCTCCTGAAGACATTGTAGCCAGGCAAAATCAAAGCAGCAGATGGAGAGTTTTTATGGAGCCGTGTCTCTGAGAGGCAGAGGAAGTGAAGGTTGGAGTCTGTGAGAAGATGTTGAATTGTATCACTTTTTGGGATGGCACTGCGAATGTTCAAGTGCCCCCCTAGTAGTCTCTTGGGTTTAGCTCGCGGGTCCCAGATTACTTGAGAGTTATTGACATATTGAAAAAAGTTATATTTTCTGTGTTTAGGCCGTTTTGATTTAGGGGCAGTTCAGTAGTGCAATTAACTATCCCTTCCGCTTGCACTGGATGCGGGGAACTAAGTAAAAACATGCGTGGGTATCGCGTATAGCGACTTGGATATGTTTGGAGTGCTAAATGTAATCTTGGACCCGGATGACTCGAGAGAAATCATGGGACCATAGCGCTCACCCACGTCCGCGGTGATTAGAGGACGCGGCCATCCACTGCTTTCAACTCCGGTGAGTATCGCTTACTTAGTGGTGTTCGGCCCAGGGTTGAGTTGCACATCCCCGGAGAGTAGTGAGTTTCCAATATATGTTGGGCTTGTGCTTGTTACTCATAAGCGATTCATTCGAATAGGGAGCGAGGTAGACTTGGCCATTGTGCAGAACATTATGGTATGGTGTGTACTGTCCGCTCTTGTGGAACGGTGAACTAATGTGTTTGTCTGGGGTGGTGGCATTCCCGGACAGTAGATTCATCCCAGCAAGGACGCACTGAGATTATCGGTAGAGAAGCTACTTCATTGACAATCTTGGCAATGTACTGAAGATAAAACGCATACTTGCGCTTTAAATCTTTGCATGAGTCACTTAGCTGGTGTCGGTGTACACCGGCTTTAGATAAAATAACAGCATGTTGAGGAGAAGCGGCACCTGCCACACCACCCTCTCGTCCGTCTGCTATTGATAGTTTCCAACAATCTCACAACTACCAGACTGTTGTGAATTATTGTAATGTTTGTTTGTTTCAATTAATCCCGTAAGGGATGGGTTGCCAATTGGCGATTTGACGCGAAAATAAAATGTGATTGATACATACATTCATTCACAGGTTTGCGACGGGCCATCTATTGCTGTTCAACAGTTCTGATCAATGCAACAGATAACACCTTAGCAAAAATAGACAATTTTATATTACAATTGTAACATCTAAACGTTACAGGTTCTAGGCCCAATATTAGGGAAACAGTACAGAGATATAAATAACAAGCAAAGTTTATTATACCTTAAAGGATTAGATTTGCTTGTTTGACACAAACATACACCGAAATTAGTTACTTTTGGTCCTGTAGTGTATGTGGACACTGCACATGAGGATCTTAGGCTTGTGTGCGGCTGCTAGGCCATGGAAACCCATTTCATGAAGCACGCAACGAACAATTGTTGTGCTGACATTGCATCCCAAGTCATTGTGCCCCGTTATCCAATACACATATGATATAGGCTACTGCACATTACACACGACGGGAAACCATAAAAGCCCGTAGGTCTAGCTAGCTATATGCTCTCTTGGGTAAATGAATGAAACTAGCTCCAGTAGGCTAAAACATGATAAAGCAGGGAGAGAACATGCAATTCTGGTGCAACCCATGCGGCCTACAATGTTATAGGCTAGCGAACTGGATTTTAATTTTGAAATATAATAGGGTCTATTTGTATAATTTAGTAGGCTGACGAATATATCTTTCATAATATTTCCTCCAATGTTATTAGCCTTCCTCTTTCTCTCTTGTTGCTTCATTCGTTACTCACTTTCAACAGTTAAGTTAAATAAGTTCTGTTGTCTTCATCCTTGTAATGACATCCTTTTAATAATATGAACTAGAGTTAGATGTAGAAGGCTTTCCCTTCTCTTCAAGAAGATTGAATGGTTATGGATCTGAATAAATAACTTTTAGCTTATCCATAATAAGCTTCTATCATTAATTAGCTACATATAAGGCTAATACTACATTGAATTAATTGCCTGAAAAAGTTGGCTAGGACATCTATCTATCTAACATATTTCAATACATTGGCTGAGCGAGGAAGGATCTAATTCAGTATAATAGGACTTTTTGGCACCTTAAGGCAAATTAGCATTCCACTTTGTCACAATTTGAATGGAGGATGGAGAGAAAGACTGGAAAGCCAGATGGAGATGGGCTGATTAGACATGCATTCAGTCTTTACACCTATTGCTGTAACAAATGCAGGCCCACCCCTTCAAATTAGTGGGTTCAGCTATTTCAGCCACACCTGTTGCTGACGGGTGTAAAAAAAATTGAGCACACCAGCCATGTTGCTCCTAGACGTTTCTGCTTCACAATAACAGCATAACGGCTCAGCCGAAAAATGGTAGGCCACACAAGCTCACAGAATGAGATCGCAGAGTTCTGAAGTGCGTAGCATGTAAAAATCATCTGTCCTTGGTTGCAACACTCGTCACTGAGTTCCAAACTGCCTCTGGCAGCAACGTCAGCACAATAACTGTTTGTCAGGAACTAAATGAAATAAGTTTAGATGGCCGAGCAGCTGCACACAAGCATAAGATCACCATGAGCAATGCCAAGTGTCGGCTGGAGTGGTGTAAAGTTTGCCACCATTGAACTCAGTGGAAACTTGTCACAATTCACCATCTGATGGTTCGACGGACGAATCTGGGTTTGGCGGATGCCAGGAGAATGCTACCTGCCCGAATGCCCAGTGCCAACTATATAGTTTGGTGGAGGAGGAATAATTGTCTGGAGCTGTTTTTCATGCTTAGTTGCAGTGAAGGAAAATCTTAACGCTACAACATACATTGACATTCTAGACGATTCTGTGCTTCCAACTTTGTGTTTGGGGAAGGCCCTTTCCTGTTTCATCATGACAATGCCCCTGTGCACAAAGCGATGGTCCATGATACAGAAATGGTTTATCGAGATCAGTGTGGAAGAACTTGACTGGCCTGCACAGACCCCTGACCTCAACTCCATCGAACACCTTTGGGATGAACTGGAACGCCGACTGCGAGCCAGGTCTAATCGGCCAACATCATTGCTTGGCCTCACTAATGCTCTTGTGGCTGAATGGAAGCAAGTCCCCGCAGCAATGTTCCAACATCTAGTGGAAAGCCTTCCCAGAAGAGTGGAGGCTATTATAGCAGCAAAGGGGAGGACCAACTCTATATTAATTCCCATGATTTTGGAATGAGATGTTTGAGGAGTAGGTGCTCATACTTTTGGGCAATAAATCTCGGTAACCAGGTTCCCACGATTTAATTCTAGCCCAAACGGTTTGGACGCTGCAAACAGAAATACAAGCTAATTGATTGATAAAAGACACCTTGTACTAGAGAGATTTACATGGTTATTAAAACATCACGCCCGGTGTAAGCCTACACGGAACACAGCCTTTAATTTTAGTGTTACTAAAATCCCATATGGGAGAAATGAATGGTGGAAAACCAATTGAAACCATTACCCTGTTTGTCCTCTAGGTTCTATTGGCGTTATCACTCCTACTGTGGTACTCATATACACACACACACCTCTCCTACCTCCCCTCCAACTTCTCCCAACCTGGAGTCAGGGGTAAACGTAAAATAGTACATCTAAATCCGGTACACTCCAATTAGTATAACATGTTACCTTTTGTATGGTGTGTATTAATTTGTGAATGTCCATCATCCATTTCGTAAGAGATGTTATGAATTACAGTTCATATGATGTTACGAATAGCATATTGCAAATAGCATAGCATATTGAGAATAGCATGTTACCAATGGCATATTGTACAAATGTCAGTTCACAAAATATGTTAGAAATTTGCAAAACGTATGATATGTTATGGATTTTAATTTGTTGTGGCTAACGTTAACTAGTCAAGGGGTTAGAGTTAGGGGTTAAGATTAGGCGTAAGGTTAAAGTAGGCTAACTTGCTAGTAGTTTCAAAGTAGCTAGTAAGTAGTTGCAAAGTTGCTAATTGGGATGGTAAACGTTCACGTAATATGCCAACCCATCCAACCCGACAAACCACCCTACTTTCATATTTAAGTAACCTTCTGTCTTATGTAACCATACCACACGTAACATATGTGTTTAAGTGTCCCTGAATTATGTTTACTATGTTACGTATAGTCTAGGAGACCCAGGCTGCTCTTCCCTCCCTCTATCCCTCCCTGATGGGCCAACAGTGTAGTTGTCATGCTGTCATTCAGTCTGTGACCTGTTGTAACAATGCGTTACCTGATTCTATTCATTCTGGTCTGCTCTGGAACTCTCCTGTCTATTACACTCATAGACTACTACCAACACCAAAGGTACGTTTGTATTTTTTATTTTTTTAAATCTTTATTTAACTCGGCAAGTCGGTTAACATTCTTATTTACAAAGACTGCCTACTCCGGCCAAACCCTCCCCTAACCCTGAGGACGCTGGGCCAATTGTGCGCCGCCCAATGGGACGGTTGGCCGGTTGTGATACAGCCCGGGATCAAAACTGGGACTGTAGTGACTCCTCTAGCACTGCCTTAGACCGCTGCGCCACTCAGGATCCCAAAATGCCGTGTGTGTAATGGAGAAATTTAAAGAGGGATTTATACTGAATAAAAATAAATGCATAACAATTTCCAAGATTTTACAGAGTTAAAGTTCATATAAGAAAATCAGTCAATTGAAACAAATTCATTAGGCCCTAATCAATGGATTTGCCATGACTGGGAATACAGATATGCATCTGTTGGTCACAGATGCCCCCAAAAAAGGTAGAGGCTTGGATCAGAAAGCCAGTCAGTATCTGGTGAAACCACCATTTCCCTCATGCAGCCTGCCTATACCATAACCCCACTGCCACCATGATGCACTCAGCAAACCGCTTGCCCACACGACGCCATACACGTGGTTTGCGGATGTGAGGCCGGTTGGACGTACTGCCAAATTCTCTAAAATTACATTGGAGGTGGCTTATGGTAGAGAAATTAACATTTGATTATCCGGAAACAGCTCTGGTAGACATTCCTGCAGTCAGCGTGCCAATTGCTTTCTCCCTCAACTTAACATAAATGGCATTGTGTTGTGTGATAAAACTGCACATTTTAGAGTGGCTTTTCTTGTCCTCAGCACAAGGTGCACCTGTGTAATGATCATGCTGTTTAATCAACTTCTTGATATGCCACACCTGTCGGTGGATGGATTATCTTGGCAAAGGAGAAATGCTCACAAACAGGAATGTAAACATTTGTGCACAACATTGGAGAGAAATAAGCTTTTTGTGTGCATGGAACATTTCTGGGATCTTTTATTTCAGCTCTTGAAACACGTTGCATGTATAATTTTGTTCCGTTTAGTGATCAACACAATGTTTAGCATATTTGGACTTTCTGTAATACATATAATTTCCAATGTTCTGTTTGTGACACTCAGGGTGCGTGTTCATGGTCACTAGATTTGAAGCTGAATGTTATGAATTATTCTCGTATCTGTTGGTAATGCTTGATGCCAGACTGGATGTAAAAGGGCAGAGGATGCAATGATTATTCACTATTATGTTGTATTGATAACAATGTTCTGTGAACACTGTGTGATTCTGTTGCAGCTGACAAAAGTCACTATGTTTTTATTAATATTTGGTGCTGTCTAATTAGGATATGATGGGCCTGCCTCCAAGGTGCCAGTTAGAAAAAAATTCTGCTTCTGGCTGCATCACACCTGGCCATGATTGGGAGTCCCTTAGGGCGGCGCACAATTGGCCCAGTGTCGTCCAGGTTTGGCTGGGGTAGGCCGTCATTTTAAATAATAATTTGCTCTTAACTGACTTGCCTAGTTAAATAAAGGTTACATTTAAAAATGTTGTGCTGGTGGTTTCTCCCTGTTGCGACTTGTAATAAACCAGATAGATCTTTGATTGACTTCACCAATGTCTGCTCTCCTCCCACTGGGCAGAGAAGTCAGTTGAACATCTAGTTTTGATTTACATTTGGATGAGTTGTCAACTAACGTGAATTCAATGTGAAATCAACAAAACAAATCACCATACCATTGGATTTAGGTTAAAAGTTGGGTGAAAACAAGACACTTCCCTGATGTTGATGACTTTTTGCAAATCTGTTTTCCACATTGATTCAGTGTCATCACATTGCATTTTTGTTGAAATTACATGCAAACAACGTTGATTCAACCAGTTTTTGCCCAGTGAGCTTTATGTTGACCTGAAAATGAATGTGTGTGTATACTTTATTTATTCCAGAGGGGAAGTTTGACAAACTAACAATTTGTTTGTGTGGTACCCTGCGAACCATGACCCATTTTGTATTTTACATGATTCAAAAGTAATGGTCTGTTGCCCATGTTGTGCATGATTGCTGTTCATACAAATCAAATCAAATCATCAAATCAAATTTTATTTGTCACATACACATGGTTAGCAGATGTTAATGCGAGTGTAGCGAAATGCTTGTGAAATGCGAAAGGACCTGTACACTGCTAGACATGATCGCCTTGTCGACCTGGTTATATTGTCAACAAAGCAGCAAGACAGAATTATTAACCCAAGTTTTCAAATTATACATCTTCCCAAAGAAACAACCGGTAAAGGAATCTGTGCATTAGAACAACTGCATAAATACACCAATTTCACGTTTGCATGTAAAAACAGAACCACAACTGCTGCACATGCTTTCACTGTTTTTGATTAGCCTACCAAAAGTGATATTTTTAGAATGAGCAGTGAGCAGCCAGGTCCCAAGTGCATGGCCACACAGAGGGAAAATGCAAACAAGCGACAACTGAACACAAATGATCTAACTAAGGGACATACTAGCATAATGTCACAAGCATGATGAGCTCGCAGTGATGTTTTTGTCCTACCAGATCCGTGAGAATGTCCTAACAATTGTATCCCTCTGTACTTTTGCCTGTCAGTGGATGTTCAGGTCCCAGGGTACTAATGACTGTAATGATTATGTGTTTACAAGTTCATTGCAATTTCCTCTTTAGCGCCATCTGTTCAGTACCTGATAAAGCAGACCCAGAAGACCTGGGCCTTCATTTCAACACCCCCCAGGAAGGTCCATTTTAATTTGTGCTGTGAAAATATGGTGAAATGCTGCAATCTCATTGCTGCAGTCACCCCCTATAGCAAGCAATGTAATAGCTGGCTATGCAATCCAAGCACTGAGGGACAGGCCAAACACCTGGAGCCGCTGATAGCAGAGCAGTAGGTAACTGAACAGCTTGTTTTGAACAATAGATTTTAGAAACCGTAAAATGTATACAAATTAACCACACTTCTATGAACATTTTAAACATAATCCTTGAATTATATATTTTGTAGACCACATTTTTTTTTTAAATTGTTCGGGGGAATCCCTGTCAAAACCGGATGCAGTTTTATTGCCATCATTGTCCAATTCATAAATGTTGCCTGCTCGGCCCTCGATTTAGCTCGAGGGAGCGAGTGAAGAACTTTGTTCA
This sequence comes from Oncorhynchus masou masou, assembly GCF_036934945.1. Classification (NCBI taxonomy): domain Eukaryota; kingdom Metazoa; phylum Chordata; class Actinopteri; order Salmoniformes; family Salmonidae; genus Oncorhynchus; species Oncorhynchus masou. The sequence goes on along the minus strand of NC_088224.1, from coordinate 35,056,969 downwards.
CTTGTGGGGTCGATATGACCCACAATTCAATGCAAACTGTAGTCACGTGTCAAACTCAACACCCGCTGCATTCTAAACACGTAAAAGACACACCCTCAGCCCCCAAATGAAGTGGACACTTGTAGGGCGAGGGAAGAATGAATGAATTTTAAATGTACCACCTTTGTCCGGAAATTCATCACTCAACCCACGGTTGTGTTTTTATCATCAGTCTACGCACAACACACCACAATGACAGTGCAAAAACATGAAATATGACATTTATATAAGTATTCAAACCCTTTACTCAGTACTTTGTTGAAGCACCTTTGGCAGCGATTACAGCCTCCAGTCTTCTTGGGTATGACACTAGAAGCTTGGTGCACCTGTATTTTGGGGAGTTTCTCCCATTCCTCTCAAGCTCTGTCAGGATGGATGGGGAGTGTTGCTGCACAGCTATTTAAGTCTCTCCAGCGATGTTAGATTGGGTACAAGTCCGGGCTCTGGCTGGGCCACTTAAGAACATTCAGAGACTTGTCCTGAAGCCACTCCTGCATTGTCTTGGCTGTGTGCTTAGGGTTGTTGTCCTGTTGGAAGGTGAACCTTCGCCCCAGTCGGAGGTCCTGAGCATTCTGGAGCAGGTTTTCATCAAGGACCTCTCTGTACTTTGCTCTGTTCATGTTTGCCTCGATCATGACTAGTCTCCCAGTCCATGCCGCTGAAAAACATCCCCACAGCATGATGCTGCCACCACCATGCTTCACATTAGGGATGGTTCCAGGTTTCCTCCAGATGTGACACTTGACCTTCAGGCCAAAGAGTTCAATTTTGGTTTCATCAGACCAGAGAATTTTGTTTCTCATGGTCTGAGAGTCCTTTAGTTGCCTTTTGGAAAACTCCAAGTGTCATGTGCCTTTTACTGAGGAGTGGCTTCTGTCTGGCCACTCTACCATAAAGGCCTGATTTGGTGGAGTGCTGCAAAGATGGTTGTCTTTCTGGAAGGTTCTCCCATCTCCACAGACAAACTGTGGAGCTGTCTGAGTGACCATCGGGTTCTTGGTCACCTCCCTGACCAAGGCCATTCTCCCCTGATTGCTCAGTTTGGCTGGGTGGCCAGCTCTAGGAAGGGTCTTGGTGGTTCCACTTCTTCCATTTAAGAATGATGGAGGCCACTGTGTTCTTGGGGACCTTCAATGCTGTAGATATTTTTTGGTACCCTTCCCAGATCTGTGCCTCGACACAATCCTGTCTCGGAAATCTACGGACAATTCCTTCCGCCTCTTTTCTTGGTTTTCGCTCTGACATGCATTGTCAAGTGTGGGACCTTTTATATAGACAGGTGTGTGTCTTTCCAAACCATGTCCAATCAATTGAATTTACCACCGGTGGAATCCAATCAAGTTGGAAGAAACATCTCAAGGATGATCAATGGAAACAGGATGCACCTGAGCACAATTTCAAGTCCCATGTTTGTGCCATCGTGTGCCTTAGTACCACAATTTGTAACTTATTTAAATTGTTCTTACACTTGTATGTTGACTCCATAAGGATTTGAAGTTCTGGCAGACTTTTCTTAGCGGATGTACAATCCTCCCCAATTGAATTATTAAGCCCCAGAGTAAACAGAATTGTACACTCGATCACAAACGAGGGACTTACGTTGCTAACTTCCCTTGCTTGGCTAATTGTTTGGACCTATGGCAAAGATGGCCACGGGGATTCCCCCAAGGGCATAATTCAAGTGTGTGTGTCTTTTACGTGTTTGAAACGCAGCCACTGCTGCATTTTCGGCGTGTCAGACAAAATTATGACGCTAGCTTGCTAACAAAAATATATATATGAGATTTGATATTTGCTTTGGAAAATTGCCTTATTCTTGTAGTGTGGGCCTATAAAACATAGCTAGATTCATCAACATTTTGGGGGGAATTCTGAAATTTATTGGAATAAATGACCAAACTATAAAACTAGCGTGCAAGCTTTGGGTAGGTAGATACCTGACAGGTGTGCTAGCTAGCTATGTTAGCTTTCTAGGTACATTAATAGGTTTCAGCTCAACTTCAAGATTTCCACCAAGGACGTTGCCTCACCGATCATCACTCTCCCTCACTTGGGCAAGGGACATTTTGAAGTATACTCGGATGTGATGATGTAAAACGTAATTCAAGGGCTGAGGGTTCAGGGCTGAGGGATGGCCACTTTGAGTTTGGACTGCATGTCACGCCCTGGTCGTAATATATTGTGTTTGTCTTCATTTATTTGGTCAGGCCAGGGTGTGACATGGGTTTATTGTGGTGTGTTTTGTCTTGGGGTTTTGTGGGGTGTTGGGTGTGTGGCTTAGTGGGGTAATCTAGCAAAGTCTATGGCTGTCTGGAGTGGTTCTCAATCAGAGGCAGGTGTTTATCATTGTCTCTGATTGGGAACCATATTTAGGCAGCCATATTCTTTGAGTATTTCGTGGGTGATTGTTCCTGTCTCTATGTTTGTTGTCACCAGATAGGCTGTATAGGTTTTCGTTCCGTTTGTTGTTTTTGTATAGTTCGTTTTTCATTCGTCATTAAACATGTCTCAAAAATACCACGCTGCATTTTGGTCCGCTTCTCCTTCGACAGACGAGAACTGTTACACTGCAGCCATTATTTTGTTTGGCCACCATCAGAGGACTCTTCCAATGCGTTCTTGATGAAAAAACATACCCATACTTTCTAAGTTCTCATCTGCGTTTTCCCCTCTGGGCTGGGATGTTTTTTTGCTGTTCAAATAAGTGGTTGAATGTCCATTGGCGTCTTGTACACCCCACTCTCTAACCCGGAGCCGGATTTCTGCGTTCTGCATAATTGTCTTTTCATATTAAACCTTTTATAGACTAGTTTACAACCTTATCTAGTCATAAAGCATTTCTGTGATTTGATCATTTAGCCATATCAGAGTATTGATTTATGTGTGTGTTGCAGAGATGGGTTCTTGGACTCTGTCCAGAAGAGGTTGCAGTGCAGAAGACTGCGAGAGAAACTGGTGACCATGACTACTATGAAAAAGTAAGTGGGGCTTTGATTATTTGATTAAAAAAATCTATTTTTTAAAATCTCCATTATCTAATTCCACGATGTCAGCTAATCTTCCTGGGGTTCAAGTGAGAGATTCTACGTAAGATGTTCTTTACTGGAAAGTCTGATCAGATCAACCAGACAATCCATCCTGATCCAACAAGTTCACCATCTATCTATATGTCAATTTATAGTGTGTGTGTGTGTGTGTGTAACAACATCTCACGGTTTGAATTCAGCATTCTACGTTTGTCTAAACGTCATAATTTGACGGTTAAGTTTAGGAATGAATTCCGATTGGTTAAGTGACCTTTTTATGAGGGTGGGCTAAATCAGTGTCACAGAGGGTTTCTTGGCAGTCTTAAACAAATCTACATTGAAACAAATGTATACACCTCACACATGGTATGGGCCCAGATATAGAGTGTATATATGAAATGTATTCAATTCTGAGTTTACATCCCAATATTATACTTTTATATGTGTCACAGATGGCTGAAATATAACCAAACCATTTCACATAGAAACACTTGATTTGCGGCTTTAAAAAAAATAAAAAATGTCATTTAACTATGAAATTATGAAAAGGTTGAGGGCGGTTTGGTCATTTGACCGCAGGAAAGGGTTTTAAGGGTTAAGGTTTGGGAGAGGGTTAAAACAGTAACAACTCGAAGGTTAAGTTTAGGTATTAATTCCAAATAGTTAAGGTTTGGGATAGGGTAAAAAAAATTACAAACGAATGCCTACCACTGGGATAAAACCCACGATTCTCAGAGCCAATGACGCAAGACTACTTGATAGTAAGTGCTCACCGCTGCCCCTAGTGGCCGGTATTGACGGCATCTCCCGACGTGGTGGGAACGTTGAATATTGCATTGGAATTGGAGTGACCTGGCGTGTTTGTGTGTGTCAGAGTGGACATTGGCCTGTTCTCTCAGGAGGTGAGAGGGCTAATGAACTGTCCCTGGAGACTCAACCTCACACAGAGAACTACACAGGTGAGACACACACCAGTGGAGCCTGGTGGGAGGAGCTATAGGAGGACAGGCTCATTGTAATGGCTGGAATGGAATACATGGAACTGTATCAAACACATGGAAACCACGTTTGACTCTGTTCCAATTATTCCATTCCAGCAATTACAATGAGCCAATCCCCTATAGCTAACTCCCACCAGCCGCCACTGACACAGTTTTCACACACACCTTGCTCAGTCTTGCGATCGTCTCCAACAAACTTCCTGTCCTTCCCTCCCAGGACAGAGTTGTGGTCATGCTGTAACGCTTCTGATAGGCTGACGGTGACCAGACAGAACACAAATCAGAACCAGAGTCTGACTTATGATGCAGAGAAGTGGAGGAAGAGAAAGGTGGACCAAGCACTATGGGACATGCTGCCTCAGGTGTTTGTATGGGTTAGCTCTTCTATCCTTGTGAGGACCTAAAGTCCCCACAAGGTTAGTAAAACCAGGACAATTGTCCCTCATGGGGACATTTCCCACGTCCCCATGAGGACAAAGGCTAATTAAGGTTTAGGTTTAGGGAAAGGGGTTAGGATTTAGGTTTGGGTTAGTGTTAGTGGTTATGGAAAATAGGATATTTAATGGAAATAAATGTTATGTCCCCCTTGAGGATATAATAACAAAACGTGTGTGTGTGTGTGTGTATAGACCGTACCCTGGAGTAAAGGTTCGTTGAGTCGTTGTGCCGTGGTGGGAAGTGGAGGAATCCTGCAGAACAGCAGCTGTGGAGCGGAAATAGACAATGCTGACTATGTCATCAGGTATCAGCAACAACATTCACAAATCAATCAATCCATTATTGGTAGTTATCTATAGCAATGTAATGCAGTTGTGTAATGTTCAAAGTTAATTTTTTTAATTACATTTTTTTTACCCCTTTTTCTCCTCAATTTCATGGTATCCAATTGTTAGTAGCTACTATCTTTTATCATCGCTACAACTCCCGCACGGGCTCGGGAGAGACGGATATTCTGTGAATCTTGTTTTATCCTATCGAAACCGGCACCTCTTTCTGAGTCCATCACTAGTTTGTATATGGCGCTCTTATTCAAATCAAATGAAATCAAATTGAATTTGTCACATGGGCAGAATGCAACAGGTGTAGGACCATACCGTGAAATGCTTACTTTACAAGCCCTTAATCAACAATGTAGAGTTAAAAAAAAATTATTTAACAAAATATTAGCTAAAAAAGTATACAATAAATACTATATATATTTTTTATATATAAAGTAACATTAAAATAACAATAACCAGTCAATATACAGGGGGTGCAAAGTCATTGTACGAGGGTACAGGTTAGTTGAGGTGTAATATTTAGATAGGGGTATACAGTTATTTGTTGTGTTGATGTAATGTGGTGTGAATGTTGATGTGATCTTGTGTGAATGTTGTGTTGTCGTAGTTGTTTCTAATGTTGTGATTGTTTTTGTTGACAGGTTAAACCTGGCTCCTATCAACAAGAGTTATGACGTGGGAGTAAAGACAGACCTCATAATGGCCAACCCTTCCCAGATCAATAAAAGGTATATACTCTATCAATACACATGATCAGATACAGACAAAGAGCTCTATTTTTATGTCATCTGACCGAAGCACTGGTTTCCATCCCAGAGCAAATGCTGTTTTATAAAAACTCCAGGAAGAACCTCAGCCACACTATATATAGTGCATTCGGAAAGTATTCAGACCCCTTTTCATGCATTTTGTTACGTTATTGCCTTATTCTACAATGGATAGCTTTTTGCTTTGTTTAAAAAATATATTTTTATTATCAATGACAGATCCTCTGCAGATCCTCTGCAGATCCTCTCAAGCTCTGTCAGGTTGGATGGGGAACGTAACCGCACGGCTATTTTCAGGTCTCTCCAGAGATGTTGGATTCGTTTCAAGTCCGGGCTCTGGCTGGGCCACTCAAGGACGAGACTTGTCCCGAAGCCACTTCTGCGTTCTGGCTGCGTGCTTAGGGTCGTTGTGCTGCTGGAAGGTGAACGTTCACCCTAAAGAAGGTACAGTGATGCCGGAACGTTGGTGATTTACCCAATAAATGGCTGGGAGTTTATATATATGGAGTGTGCGACTCTATATTTTTATAGTTGGGAAGGTGAACCTTCGCCTGAGTCTGAGGTCTTGAGCACTCAGCAGATTTTCATCAAGGATCTCTCGGTACTTTGCTCTGTTCATCTTTCCCTCAATCCTGACTAGTCTCCCAGTCCCTGCAGCTGAAAAACATCCCCACAGCTGATGCTGCCACCACCATGCTTCACCTTAGGGATGGTGCCAGGTTTCTTCCAGACGTGTCACTTGGCATTCAAGACAAAGAGTTCAATTTTGGTTTCATCAGACCAGGGAATTCTGTTTCTGGTCTGAGAGTCTTTAGTTGCCTTTTGGCAAACTCCAAGTGGGCTGTCATGTCCCTTTTTACTGCGAAGTGGCTTCCGTCTGGCCACTCTACCATAAAAACCTGATTGGTGGAGTAATGCAGAGATGGGAGAACCTTCCAGGAGGACAACCATCTCCACAGAGGAACTCTAGAACTCTGTCAGAGTGACCATGGGTTCTTGGCCACCTCCCTGACCAAGGCCCTTCTCCCCTGATTGCTCAGTTTGGCTGTGCGGTCAGCTCTAGGAAGAGTCTTGGTGATTTAAAACTTCCATATAAGAATGATGGAGGCCACTGCTGCTGAAATGTTTAGTGAACCCTTCCCCAGATCTGTGCCTTGACACAATCCTGTCTCGGCGGTCTAAGGACAATTCCTTCGACCTCATTGCTTGGTTTTTGCTCTGACATGCACTGTCAACTGTGGGACCTTTTTATATAGACAGGTGTGTGCTTTTCCAAATCATGTCCAATCAAGTTGTAGAAACATCTCAAGGATGATCAATGGAAACAGGATGCACCTGAGCTCAATTTCGAGTCTCATAGCAAAGGGTCTGAATACTTATGTAAATAAGCTATTACTGTTTTTTTTTATCTAATAAATTAGCAAAAAATGTCAACCTGTTTTCGCTTTGTCATTGTGCAGTATTGTGTATAGATTGCTGAGATTATTTATTTAATCAATTTTAGAATAAGGCTGTAACCTAACAAAATGTGGAAAGAATCACGGGGCCTGGATACTTCCCCCAAGGCACTGTACTTGGTAATAAATAGAATAGTGCAGTTGTGAAATGGCAGCAATTGTATGTTGTAAGGTGCATGAGTCTTTGGATTGGGTATATAGCATTCTGTGAATTTGGAGATGTCTTTGGTTGTACTGCTGGACTGTAAATGATAGAACAGTCCACCGTGTCGTTAAAGGCTTTCTTTAGAAGTTGATATATTGTGCTGCCTTCTGTAGTGAGGACATCCGAGTGTGATAGTTAATGTAGCTACCAAGTTAGCTAGCTTGGATAGGGATCTAATCTTTTACCAGGCAGAGGAATGAACGGTAGTTACAACGTTTTGACAAGACAATGTAACTAACATTGCTACCTTTCTGGCAAACGGCATGAATAGTTTTTATTTCAATGTAAAATCTAAGAATTATACCTAGTGTATACATGTTTTACCTGTTCTGAAGACATTGGAAAATGGAATAGATTTATCTTCTTTTCAATCTTGTCTGTGAACTGTTATTACATCCACTACAGTTTCAAATTTGCAACAGCCTAGACTGTTCAGGACGTTGACACTACGTCATTCCCAGCCGACTACCCATGAGAGCGGGCGTTTCTTGGAAATTGTGTTCAAATCTAGAATAAATCTGCCTTCTTGTTAGAGCTGTCCCTACAAAACATCTGTACACACGTAGTTACCCAGTGCAGCTGTAATTGACCACAATTAATTAGCACCCTCTCTAAGGCTAAGTGTCATTATCCTCACAAGGGATAATCCTCACAGGGGTGCTAATAATTTGACCCCTTTTGAGAATCTCCTAACGACTCCCCTTGTTTTTCCTCAGATACCCTGACCTCCAGCGGAACCCTGGACCACTGATGGAAGTCATGTCAGCCTATGGCCACACCCATCGGCTTCTCCACGCCTTCTCTTTTGGTTTTGGGACCTCCCCCTGCTTCAAGGTGAGCTTTTACCATGAAATAAGACTAGGTAGATGCCTGCTACCCGGCTCCTGCCCGACAGGACCCAATGCTATATGCCTGTTAAGGGCTGGACCTTTTTTTCCCCCATCAATAACTAGCATTTTTAAGAACAAAATTGATAACTAACATTTGGATCCTGGGAGAGGAGGGTAGATGTTAATGATGTCATTAATCAGTCTTTATTCTTTTCCAGGTGTACCACGCCCTCCGTAAGGCCTGCACCCAACAGAAAGTGGTGTTCTTTCACCCAGACTACCTGCTTAAACTGGACAAGTTCTGGCGTCACCGCGGGCAACGAGCCCCACGGCTCTCTACTGGTATGATGCTGGCCAGCACTGCTCTGGAGATCTGTGAACAGGTATGTGTGTGTGTGTGTGTGTTGCCTCAGTAGAGGTTCCTGTCCAATCTGAAGTTTCCATGTCCTTGTGCAGGAGGAAAAGGAGGAAAACATTGAATAGGACCGGCACAAGCACACACCCTTGCCTCACACTAGTGCCTACCCCAAAGGGTTCAGACTCCTGACCGCCAACTGTTATCCTGGCCATCATCCTCTCATGGAACTGACACAGGATGTTCACACATTTCCCAAGGCAGCCAACCTGCATGAGGGCCTTCCAAAGGAGTTCACGGTGTACTGTGTTGAAGGCTTTGGAGAGGTCCACAAAGCCGATGAGTAGGTGTTTCTGTTCACTGCACTTTTCCTGAAGTTGGCGTGCATGGAAGATAATGTCCACCGGGCTTCTGTTCTTTCTAAAGCCGCACTGGGTCTCCAGTAGGAGCTGCCACAAAGCTGGAATCTGAACAAGTACTTGAGCTTCAGTACGTGGATGATTGTGCTCATCACACCCCAGAAGCTCTACAAGCCACCCTCACAGCAGCTGTACAGACAGCTACAACTGGGCCGTTCTGCAGGTGGTCAGAAAAAGTGTCTGAAGGACCACTTGAAGACTGTGTGGGATAAACCCTGGACTCCCTCTGGACTGTTGCGGCGGACCGTTCCACCTGGTGCCACGGACCATTCCACCTGGTGCAGCCTCTGCCATCAAGGAGTGCAGTTGGCTCAGGAAAAAAAGGACTGAGTGTCGCCTGGCGAAGTGACAGAGAAGACATATGACCATGGCTGCACCGGCCTCAACGACAGCATGCATCCCGCATCGGATTATACAGTCATTAGCGTAGTCACAAGCAGTAGAGGATGCGATTTACTACCCTAAGAGATGAAGTGTATGTGTGCGTACGTATGTGTTTGTATATGTTTCTAAGTCTCTATCTGTCAGGTTCATCTGTATGGCTTCTGGCCCTTCCCTCGGGATCTATCCAAAAATACTTTGCCACATCATTACTATGACAACGTTGGTCCAAGTCACTTCATGCACGCCATGCCTGAAGAGTTCCTGCTGCTACTACAACTCCACAGCCAGGGGGCACTACAGCTACATGTTGGACCCTGTACATCCTAATAAGCAGACGGTCAGGGGGCCAGAACATAATTATAATAATTTTCACAGTGCAAATTGACCACAACTAAGCCCAAAAATAGGTTATATTTGAAAATAACAATCATTCCAACAATCATAACGTGTCTTTTTTAAGCTCCAAAAAATCTCAAGGGCCACCTGTTGCCGACCCCTGCCCTACACCCTAACCCCTTCAACTATAACCTGCATTTTTCTATTTATTTGTTTTATTTAGCCTTATTTTAATGGTGAGTTGACTGATAATACATTCTCATTTACAGCAACAACCTGTAACCCCTACACCACTACAACTCCAAAGCCAGGGGGCACTACAGCTACATGTTGGACCCTGTACACAAGCATAAGCGAAACAAGCGGCTGTCAGGGGGCCCCCGAAACAACAATAATAACTGTCGGGGTCTCAACTTACAGTTGAGAGTTAGAATAGTACATGTTTTTGTTAGGGCTCTATTCAATCCATATCCCAGAAATTCAGCATTACAGCGTGATTGAAATTTAAATGCAATGTTCCCACATTAGCGGAGATTGCATTTACGGTAAACACTGCAGATGTTGGCTCAATAGGAAATTAGCAATACAGATTCAATGGAGACCTTAGTCTTGCCAGTTATCTAAACTGGTTGTCATCATGGCCTAATACCGATCGGGCACGTGCCCTCGGGCCCTGACCTCCAAAGGGCCCCCATTGACATTGTTTGTCACTCCAATATCATTAACATGAAAGTCATTGCGAAAAATAGTATTGCAGGAAATGTGCTTTAAAACTGCAAAAAATGTTCTCTACCCTATGGCAAAAGGGGTAAAATTCCAGGACATTAGCTTTAAAACGGCAAGAATTTAGCTCTGCCCCATGGCAAATTTTGTAGAATTGCATGAAATGTGTTTTTAAAATTCAAAAGTTTTATCACCTCCAATGACAAAATGTGTAGAACTACAAAAAACATGCAGGGGCCCCCCAACCAAATCTTGCTTAGGGCTGGCCCTGCCTGTACACCCTAACCCCTTCACCATAACTCTGTTAATACAACTCCACAGCCAGGGGGTGATACAGCTACATGTTGGACTGTCTGTAACATACATCCTAAAGAGTTTTATATACATTGTTATTAGTATGCTGTGGTTTTATATTTTATGGAAAACATTAAAATGTTATACTACTTTTTGGATTTCCTTCATGTATGGTTTTAATTAATTTATCAAATTATTTATACACTCCCTTGAGTGTGTCACCACAGACCCTGGTTCGATTCCAGGCTATATTGTGATTGGGAGTCCCATAGGCCTGCGCACAATTGGCCCAGCATCGCTAGGGTTTGGCCGGGGTAGGCCGTCATTGTAAATAAGAATTTGTTCTTAAGGGGGCTGAATAATTTTGCACGCCCAATTTTTCAGTTTTTGATTTGTTAAAAAAGTTTGAAATATAATGATAAATGTCGTTCCACTTCATGATTGTGTCCCACTTGTTGTTGATTCTTCACAAAAAAATACAGTTTTATATCTTTATGTTTGAAGCCTGAAATGTGGCAAAAGGTCGCAAAGTTCAAGGGGGCCGAATACTTTCGCAAGGCACTGTATACAGTTGAAGTCGGAAGTTTACATAACTTAGCCAAATACATTTCAAATCAGTTTCTCACAAATCCTGACATTTAATCCTAGTAAAACTTCCCTGTCTTAGGTCAGTTAGGATCACCACTTTATTTTAAGAATGTGAAATCACATTAGAATAATTGTTGAGTGATTTATTTCAGCTTTTATTTATTGACATTGCCAGTGGGTCAGAAGTTTACATACACTCAATTAGTATTTGGTAGCATTGCCTTTTTAAATTGTTTAAATTGGGTCAAATGTTTTGGGTAGCCTTCCACAAGCTTCCCACAATAAGTTGGATTAATTTTGGCCCATTCCTCCTGACAGAGCTGGTGTAACTGAGTCAGGTTTGTAGGCCTCCTTGTTTGCACACGCTTTTTCAGTTCTGCCCACAAATGTTCTATAGGATTGAGGTCAGGGCTTTGATGGCCATTCCAATACCTTGACTTTGTTGTCCTTAAGCCATTTTGCCACAATTTTGGAAGTATGCTTGGGGTCATTGTTAATTTGGAAGACCCATTTGTGACCAAGCTTTAACTTCCTTATTGATGTTGCTTCAATATTATCCACATCATTTTCCTTCCTCGTGAAGCAATCTATTTTGTGAAGTGCACCAGTACCTCTTGCAGCAAAGCACCCCCACTACATGATGCTGCCTCCCCATGCTTCACGGTTGGGATGAGGTTCTTCGGCTTGCAAGCCTCCCCCTTTTTCCTCCAAACAACATAACAATGGTCTTTATGGCCAAACAGTTCTATTTCTGTTTCATCAGACCAGAGGACATTTCTCCAAAAAGTACGATCTTTCTGAATGTCCCCATGTGCAGTTGCTAACCGTAGTCTGGATTTTTTTTTATGGCGGTTTTGGAGCAGTGGCTTCTTCCTTGCTGAGCGGCCTTTCAGGTTGTCGATATAGGACTTGTTTTACTATGGATATAGATACTGTTGTACCTGTTTCCTCCAGCATCTTCACAGGGTCCTTTGCTGCTGTTCTGGGATTGATTTGCACTTTTCTCACCAAAGTACGTTCATCTCTAGGAGACAGAACATGTCTCCTTCCTGAGCGGTATGACGGCTGCGTGGGCCCATGGTGTTTATACTTGCATACTGTTGTTTGTACAGATGAACGTGGTACCTTCAGGCTTTTGGAAATCGCTCCCAAGGATCAACCAGATTTGTTGAGGTCTACCATTTGTTTTCTGGCTGATTTCTTTTGATTTTCTCATGATGTCAAGCACTGAGTTTGAAGGTAGGCCTTGAAATACATCCACAGATACACCTCCAATTGACTCAAACGATGTCAATTAGCCTATCAGAAGCTTCTAAAGCCATTACTTAATTTTCTGGAATTTTCCAAGCTGTTTAAAGGCACAGTCAACTTAGTATAGGTAAACTTCTGACCCACTGGAATTGTGATTAAGTGAAATAATCTGTCTGTAAACAATTGTTGAAAAATGTACTTGTGTCATGCACAAAGTAGATGTCCTTACTTGGAAAAACTATAGTTTGTTAACTTCTTTGGGATAGGGGGCAGTATTTTGACGTCCGGATGAAGAGTGCCGAAAGTAAACTGCCTGCTACTCAGGCCCAGAATCTAGGATATCCATATAATTGGTAGATTTGGATAGAAAACACTCTAAAGTTTCTAAAACTGTTCAAATAATGTCTGGCGAAACCCCGAAGACAAACCATTAAAACAAATTCAGCATACCACTGATTTCAATGGCTGGCACTTTTATAATAGGGCGAAATCTTCCCCGATTGCATTTCCTAGGGCTTCCCCTAGATGTCAACAGTCTTTAGAAAGAGTTTCGAGCTTGTTTTTGGAAAAATGAGGGTGAAGTTGTAGTTTTTCTAAGTGGCTCCCATTTTGGCTGTAGTGTTTCCAAGCGCATGGTCGAGAGAGCGCGTTCTTTTTGTTTATCTCCGGTAAAGACAGCAACCACTCCTGTCATAATGAAGTGCTTTGAGAGACTAGTCAAGGATCATATCACCTTCACCTTACCAGCCACCTTAGACCCACTTCAGTTTGCATTCCGCCCCAACATGTCCACAGACAACACAATCGCCATCATACTGCACACTGCCCTATCCCATCTGGACAAAAGGAATACCTATGTAAGAATGCTGTTTATTGACTACAGCTCAGCATTCAACACCATAGTACCCTCCAAGCTCATCCTCAAGCTGGAAGCCCTGGGTCTCAACCCCACCTTGTGCAATTGGGTCCTGGACTTTCTGACGGGCCTCCCCCAGTTATTGAAGGTAGGAAACATCTCCACTTCACTGACCCTCAACACTGGGGCCCCACAGGGGTGTGTGATCAGCCCCGTCCTATACTCACTGTTCACCTTCGACTGTGTGGCCATGCACGCCTCCAACTCAATCATCAAGTTTGCAGACGACACAACAGTAATGGGCTTGATTACCAACAACGACGAGACAGCCTACAGGGAGGAGGTGAGGGCACTCGGAGTGTGGTGTCAGGAAAACAACCTCTCACTCAACATCAACAAAACAGAGGAGATGATCGTGGACTTCAGGAAACAGCAGAGGGAGCACCCTCCTATCCACATCGAAGGGACAACAGCGGAGAAAGTGGAAAGTTTTAAGTTCCTCGGTGTACACATCACAGACAAACTGAATGGTCCACTCACACAGACAGTGTGGTGAAGAAGGCGCAACAACACCTCTTCAACCTCAGGAGGCTGAAGAAATTTGGCTTGTCACCCAAAACACTGAAAAACTTTTACAGATGCACAATTGAGAGCATCCTGTCGGGCTGTATCACAGCCTGGTACGGCAACTGCACTGCCCTCAACCGCAAGGCTCTCTAGAGGGTGGTGCGGTCTGCACAACGCATCACCGGGGACAAACTACCTGCCCTCCATGACACCTACAGCACCCGATTGTCACAGGAAGGCCAAAAACATCAAGAACATCAACCACCCGAGCTACTGCCTATTCACACCGCTACCATCCAGAAGGCGAGGTCAGTACAGGGGCCGAGAGACTGAAAAACAGCTCACGGCCATCAGACTGCTAAACAGCAATCACTAACTCCGAGAGGCTGCTGCCTACATTGAGACCCAATCACTGGCCACTATAATAAATGGATCACTGTTCACGTTATACAATGCCACTCTAAATAATGCCACTTTTAATAATGTTTACAGAGCTTACATTACTCATATCACGTGTATATGCTGTATTTTATACAATTTATATCGCTCATCCATATACTTACTTGTACATATTCTCATTCACCACTTTAGATTTGTGTGTATTAGGTAGTTGTTGGGGAATTGTTAGATATTACTGCACTGTCGGAAGTAGAAGCACAAGCATTTCACTTCACTCGCATTAACATCTGCTAACCATGTGTGTATGACCAATAAAATGTTATTTGATTTGGAAAGTGAAGGGAGTTCAAGCACACATACTGCAAAAGAATCCACTGGCCACATACTCACCTTGTGCCTCCATAACTCTTAATCTTGTGGGTGTACATGCAGCTTAGTCGTGCCCAGAATTATCAACCTTTTTTGGCTGTGTGAATCGTCTTTATAATCTGTTCAATGCCAGCCCAGAGCGATGTGCCATTCTAAATGAAAAGACTGGCTGCTGTCTTAACCGCCTTTCAGGCACGCCTTGGAGTGTGTCGTATTGCTGCGGTCCGACCAGTGGCAACTCATTTACTATCATCAAGGCCCTAGACATGCTTCTTGCTACCTGCAGTCTAACAAACGAAGCCAAATCTGAGGCAAAAGGTCTGAAAAGCATCTTCATGTCTTTCAAGGCAATCTTCCTGCTCACTTTCTGGGTAAAAGTTTTGCAGTGCATTGATAATAGAAGCCTAATTCTTCAGTCAGGAAATATTTCTCTGGACATGGAAGCAGCTCACATTAAGGCACTACAGGAAGAAATACAGGCTCTGTGTAATCAATGGGACGTTCTTCTGGCAGAAGCCTCCACGGTAACATTTTCAGCTTTCAGGAATTGTGTACAGATTCGTGCGACATAGGGTCATGCATGATCATGCTGAAACATGAGGTGATGGCAGCGGATGAATGGCACGACAGTGAGCCTCAGGATATTGTCACGGTATCTCTGTGCATTCAAATTGACATCGATAAAATGCAATTGTGTTTGTTGTCCGTAGCTAATTCCTGACCATACCATAACCACACCGTCACCATGGGGCACTCTGTTCACAACGTTGATATGAGCAAACCACTCACCAACACAACTCCATACACGTGGCCTGTGGTTGTGAGGCCATTTGTACGTACTGCCAAATTCCCTAAAACAACATTGAAGGCGGCTTATGGTAGAGAAATTAACCTTCAATTCTCTGGCAACAGCTCTGGTGGACATTCCTGCATTTAGAATGCCAATTGAACCATCCCTCAAAACTGAGATATCTGTGGCATTGTATTATGTGAAAGATTTGCACATTTAAGAGTCACCTTTTATTGTCCCCAGCACAAGGTGTACTTGTGTAATGATCATCATCACACTTTACATGTTGCGTTCATATTTTTCTTCAGTATAAAAATTGAAGAGAACAGGTCGCAAAATTGACTCGTGATACACCTTTATGCACTTCAGGAAGTTCAGACTTAACCTCAACAATCACGAAGGCCTGAGTTTTGTCACTAAGATCATTATGAAACCATGAACAGGCGTCAGATCTCAGGCCTATCGAGGAAAACTTCATCAGTAAAATATAATAATCAACAGTATCAAAAGCTATCGACAGGTCCACAAACAAAGCAGCACATAATTTCAGTGTCTAAAGCATTGACAAGATCATTAACAATTAAAGTGGTTGCTGTAATAGTGCTATGGCCAGGCCTAAACCATTATTAGTTTACATTCAAAATACACTTCTCATAAAAAAGAGCAAAGTTGTCTATTGCTAGCAAAGCATCCAGGACTTATTTTTTTGTAAATAGCCTAAAAGAAAGGCTTTAACAAAAAAAAAATTCTCCCGATCAGCATCCAGCCCAGTCTCATTGTGAATAGGCTTAGAGGTTATTTCAAAGAGATAGCCCGCTGAAATAAAATGGTGATTAAATTCATCAATGATGGCATTGTTTTCCGCAATGAGGCCAGTGTCTGGATTAATGTGTTGTGGCAGAAAGGAGGAAGTAGAACCCTTCAGGGATTTGACAGTTTTCCAGAATTTAGCTCGGTTCCAATTACAATCCGAAAGAGTGGTTACAGAATAATCAGATTTAGCTTTTCTAATTCCTCGCCTTGACCCAAGCATCATCTCTTTTATGAATGACTTCTGATAATTCCCTAGTGTAAAAGGCATCCAACCTACCTTTAAACCTTTTTAAGCAAGATTATCCACAATAGTATTGAAGACATCTCCAAAAAGGCTCAAAGCTAAAATCAGGATCAGGGATAGCTGAAATACAATCAAAGTCACTAAAATCAAGATCATGTAAAAAAGCCTGTTCACTTAAGTTTTTTAAAGTTCTTCTTTGTGATGACACAAGGCTTTTTTTGTATTCTCACATCTCTAACACAAACAACTGGGCAATGGTCACTACCATCTTAGGTGAAGACACCAGTGGAAACATATTTCTCTGGTGTATTCGTTAGAATGAGATCAATCTGTTTACTTTGAAGGATCTTTAGGGTTGGGCTGTGTAGGCTTAGTCACCAGCTAGGTTAGGTTTGGATCATTACACGTGTCTTTTAGATTGTCTGAAGCCTGTATTTCACAATCATAATTTAGGTCACCCAAACTTCTGATTTAGTCAAAGACAACAGCAAACTACATAACTCCTTGAGTGCACAAAAGTTAGCCGAGAGAGGACGGTAGACCCCTATAACAGTTATGCATAAATGTTTCCCCAGACAAAGGCTTAAGGATTGTTGCTCACATTTGTTGGCAAGGTAAATGGATTTCAGTAAAGACACAGAGAATAAAAAAGAAAAAAAGAATGGCCACTCCACCCTGTCTGTCAGCTCTGAACACATTGTAACCCTCAAAGTTAATATCAGAGTTCAGAATGTCCCCAGAGATCCAAGTTTCAAACAAATCCAGAAATGCTGGTGTTATCTGCATAGCCAGATCTTGATGTAATCCAGTTTAGGAAGTAAGCTCCTAATGTTAAGATGCATCAACCCAAGCCCTTTACGATGTTTAAAGCCACATGAAGTCTCCAACTCAAACAAGCTATGTTCAATAGGCAGTTGCATCATGTTTGATATTGATATAGTTGGTTTGGCTATATGATTGCATAGAACTGCACAATTTGGTCTATCCCTATTCGTAATAGAGGAGAAAGTAGAAATTGGAATTACTTTTTCAAGGTTGGCATCAAAGGGCCTGAGGCCGCAGCCAATGTCAGTATGAGAAACTCTCAGAGTAATCAATGATGGAATGTTATAAACTGACTAACATGGGCTTTGGTTGCTATCGTGCAACAGCCCATGCCCTCTATGTGATTTGAAAAACGAGGGGGTATTCAAGTTTATGGAATTCACATTTGACCTAATAGTACCGGGTGAGTAGACCAAAGTGGGCTTCTCTTTTGAGCTAACAAAATATCTTCTGGGCATCAGAACAGCGATTATTCCCCTTGAACTGGAAGAAGCTTTTTCCTTTAACGAGTCCGACGAGAAAGATATACTGTTTTCCTGGGAACAGGTCCAAATCCCCGTCATTTGCGCGAAGAAAAGACGGAGGAAATGGGGGTTCAGATCAGGCTGACTTCTGAGAATCCGTAGGCGAGCGAGTCAACTCCCAAGGTCCATCCGTTCTACTAGCTAACGTGCAATCATTGGAAAATAAAATTGATGACCTACGATTAAGATTATCCTACCAACAGCACATTAAAAACTGTAAAATCTTATGTTTTACTGAGTTGTGGCTGAACGACGACACGGATAATATAGAGCTGGCGGGATTTTCCATGCACCGGCAGAACAGGGAAGAAGCTACGTCTGGTAAGACAAGCGGTGGGGGTGGGGGGGGGGGGGGGGGGGTGTGTGTCTATTTATAAATAACAGCTGGTGCATAATGTCTAATATAAAAGAAGTCTTGAGGTATTGCTCGTCTGAGGCAGAGTACCTTATGATAAGCTGTAGACCACAATATCTACCAAGAGAGTTCTCATCTATATTATTCGTAGCCGTCTATTTATCACCACAGACTGATGCTGGCACTAACACCACACTCAACCAGCTGTATAAGGCCATAAGCAAATAAGAAAATGCTCATCCAGAAGCAACGCTCCCAGTGGCTGGGGACTTTAATGCATGCAAACATAAATCAGTTTTGCAACATTTCTACCAGCAGGTCACATGTGCAACCAGAGGAGAAAAAAACTCTAGACCACCTTTACTCCACACACAGAGATGCATACAAAGCTCTCTCCCACCCTCCATTTGGCAAATCTGACCATAATTCTATCCTCCTGATTCCTGCTTACAAGCAAGAACTAAAGCAGGCATTACCAGTGACTCGCTTAATACGGAAGTGGTCAGATGACGCGGATGCTATGCTACAGGACTGTTTTGCTAGGACAAACAATATTACGGAATACAACGTGAAACCCAGCCACAAGTTGCCCAGTGACGCGAGCCTACCAGACGCGTTAAATGCCTTTTATGCTTGAAAGCACCAGCTGTTCCGGAAGACTGTGATCACACTCTCTGTAGCCGATGTGAACAAGACCTTTAAACAGGTCAACAGTCACAAAGCCGCGGGGTCAGACGGATTACCAGGACGTGTTCTCAAAACATGTACGGACCAACTGTCAAGTGCCTTCACTAACATTTTCAACCTCTCCCTGACCGAGTCTGTAATACCTACGTTTCAAACAGACCACTATAGTCTCTGTGCCCAAGTAAGCAAAGGTAACTTGCCTGAATGATTACTGCTCCGTAGCACTCACGTTGGTAGCCATGAAGTGATTTGAAAGGCTGGTCATGGTTCACATCAACACCATCATGCCGGAAACCCTAGACCCACTCCAGTTGGCATACTGTCCCAACAGATCCACTGATGACGCAATCTCAATCACACTCCACACTGCCCTTTTCTTCAAATTAGCCACCCTTTGACTTGATGACAGCTTTGCAAAGGGTGGCTACTTTGAAAAATCTCAAAAAATATATTTTGATTTGTTTAATACTCATTTGGTTACTACATGATTCCATATGTGTTATTTCATTGTTTTGATGTCTTCACTATTATTCTACAATGTAGAAAATAGTAAAAATAAAGAAAAACCCTAGAATGAGTTGGTGTGTCCAAACCTTTGAATGGTACTGTATGCCATAAGGCGCTACAGAGGGTAGTGCGTACGGCCCAGTATATCACTGGGGCCAAGCTTCCTGACATCCAGGACCTATATACTAGGCAGTGTCAGAGTAAGGCCCAAAGAATTGTCAAAGACTCCAGTCACCCAAGTCATAGACTGTTCTCTCTGCTACCACATGGCAAGCGGTACTGGAGAGCCAAGTATAGGACAAAAGGGCACCTTAACAGCTTCTACCCCTAAGCCATAACTGCTGAACAGTTAATCAAATGGACACCCCCCCCTCCTACTGCTGCTACTGGCTGTTTATTATCTATGCATAGTCACTTTACAAATGACCTTGACTAACCTGTACCCCCGCACATTGACTCAGTATCGGTACCTCCCGTATATAGCCTTGTTATTGTTATGGACTTTTCTTGTGTTACTTCTTGATAGATTTTTTTTTTAACTTACTTTAGTTTATTTAGTAAATATATTCTTAACTATTTCTTGAATTGCATTGTTGATTAAAGGCGTGTTAGTAGGCATTTCACAGTAAGGTCTACACCTGTTGTACTCTGCACTGGAGACAAATACAATTTCACTTGACACACAAACACACACCTCTCCTCCTTTCCCCTCAGACTCTCCTCCCTCCCTCTATTCCCTCTCTGATGGACAGACAGTGTAGTCGTCTTGCTGTCATTCAGTCTGTGACCTGTTGCAACAATGTGTTACCTGGTTCTATTCATTCTCCTCTGCTCTGGAACTCTCCTGTCTATAACGCTCATAGACTACTACCAACACCAAAGGTACGTTTGTAATACTGTGTATGTGCGTGTGTGTAATGGGGACATTTAAGAGTGATTTAGTTTCGAGTGATCAACACAATGTTCAGCGTTTTTTTGACTTTCTGTAATACACATTTCCCGTGTTCTGTTTGTGACTCTCAGTGTGCGTGATCATAGTCACTAGGCTTGAAGCTGACTGTTATGGATTATTGCCTTATCTGTTGATAATGATTAATGCCAGACTGGAGACACAATAACTGAAGACACACTGATTATTCACTGTTGTACCGTATTGATGGCGTTCTGTGAACACTGTGAGATTCTGTAGCAGCTGACAGTCACTACCTTTTTATTTGGGTTTCATACAAGCCTCTCGGGCTGGTGTTTACATAACATTCTTGCGATTTCGGCACAGAGCCATGGGGGGCGAGAAGGTTCCAGCTCTGTCCTTTGACTGTTGATAGATATGGATGTCGGGCTCAGGGCCCAAGCTACCAATGGACTGTCATGATTATTTATTTACCAGTTCATTGCGATTTGCTCTTTCGTGCCATCAATCCAAGCACTGGGTGGCCGGTCTGCTGATGGCAGAGCAGTAGGTAAATGAACAGCTTGTTTTGAAACCATAAAATGGGCACAAATTAACCACACTTTTATGGACATTTTAATCATAATCCTTGAATTATATAATATACACTGAGTGTACAAAACATTAGCAACACCGGCTCTTTCCATGACATAGCTTACACCTGGATTCACCTGGTCAGTCTATGATCCCTTATTGATGTCACCTGTGAAATCTAACTAAATATTAGGAAGGTGTTCTTAATGTTTGTACACTCAGGATGAAAATATATATATTTTTACATATTTATATTTTTTACTTTTTTGATCAAATCACAAGTGGGGCACCGCCCCTAACACCCTAATGGACGGGCCACCATTGCTCTGTTATATGTGCATGCTAGGAGCACTGATTTGTGACCGACCGGATCGATTTGGTCTTATGTAGCAACATTTGAAATTGTATTTTTTTTAAAAATTGGATTAAAGTAGACTAGAAAATTGTATATGTAGAATAATGGTATATCATACACTACAGTTGAGGAGCAATGGGAAAGTTATTCTGATTTGATAGTTGCGAAAATGGCTTTTGAATGTTTTGGTACACCTACTGGAGAACTCTTCTTTGTCTACACCCATTCTGCATCGTTCACACACTCTTAAGCTTTAGCCCCACCCATCTCTTTAAGGGTTGATCCTAACAACAGCAGTCAAGCACCCAAGCTAACTGGCTAACATTGGCTAGCTTGCTTGCTACTTCCAGACACAAATGAGAGAACAGCTCACTCTGACCATTTTACTCGCCCTAACAGAGCTGGTTAGGCTATTTTGATGTTTTCCCGGGTGTTGGTGACTGCAACTGTGTTGCTGGCAACAATTTACGTTTTTTTGGCAACGTTTACTGACAGCGGACATATTCAGCGGGTGTTGAGAGTTTATAAATGCATCAGTTATTCTGCGCTCTGGCACACTCAGACGAGAGTTCTCTGAAATTGGAGTTGATAACCAGAGCAAATTTATCAGCTGTGTCTATCAACATTCTATTGAAATGATTAATTGCATGGAGTATTTTCTTAAGACATGTAGCTAGCTAGCTAAACAATGAACCATAATCCCAACTCATGATGTTACTACCCTGCATGAATCTGCAGGTAGCTAACCAACCAGGTTCAATGTTAGCTAGCTAACATTAGGCTATAACTATCAAAGCAAATGGCTCTGAGTTATGAATAATATTACTACACAGATCATACACATAACGTTAGCTAGCGAGCCAGTAAGCCAGCTAACGTTAGCTAGCTAGCTAACAGTATACTTTCACAACTTTCAGACAAAATTAGAAAGGTGTAATATCTGAAATGTAGCTAGCTAGACTTTCTCCATCTCTGTCACGGATGCCATGGTTGCCCTTAGTTTGAAGATGTAATCCGGAGACAGGTGTTTTCTCCATCTCCTTAGCTTTCATACTCTAATTCCACTGATTTTAAAACTCAGTCCTCCAGAAAGTGGAGCAACACTTATGCAGTTCTACTACATGATACATATATTTTTTAAATTCCACGTCGGACAGGATTACCTACACATACTGACCAGCTCAAATAGACAGAAGCGCTTAACATGGCAGACCAATATGAACTCATCTCTCGGCATGTCCAGCCCACTCATTATCTCAACCAATCATGGCTAGTGGGAAGGCTGTTTTTTTCTTCTGTGGCTTAACCAACTAGGTTCGTAATTTAACAATTTAATTCATATTTACAGATGGCATACAAGTTTGCTATTAAGACACATGAAAGTTCACATGTTCCAGAATGCATTTCTGCCAAAAAACGCATTTACGTTGAAATGGCTCTCCTGTGAAGTAGTTATGCGCGACATACGCCTAGTTTCCTGAATTGAGTCACATTTGGCAGTCTCGGCTGTGTACATAGGCTTACGTTATATGGCCTCCCGATTGCAGGCCTGCCAAAGACTAAAGCAAAGCAATTGGCTAGATACTTCTCTGTTTCAGCTGTTATGGGCACCCAAGCTGTTTGGAGAAGGTGCTTTCTGTATCCTTAAGTGTCCATGCATACAACGACCTTCAAAATGTTTAAAACCTTCTGGAATGTAATGTGATTTGTGGATACAAATCAATTATTTAAAGTTTGTATGTGGTCTCTGTTGATCACAAATCTGTTAGCAAAACGAACAAACAAATTGTTTAGAATTCTTCAACGTAACCATTAACAATGATAAAGTATAAAAAATCTCAAGATTCAGAACTTTTTACCCAGATTTATACAACTTCCTGAACTAAGATGGCTTCCAAGTCAGGTGATCTGTAAGGTGACCCGTTATCTGACTCTATAAAACATTATTTGGTTTAGCAGCCATCAGAGGACTTTCTTCCAGTATGCGTTCTTGACGAAAAAACATACTCATCAGTGTAGGCTGGTGGGAGGAGCTATAGGAGGACGGGCTCATTGTAATGGCTGGAATGGAAAATATGGATCATATCAAACATATGGAAACTACATGTTTGACTGGGTTCCATTCATTCCATTCCAGCCATTACAAATGAGCCCTCTGTGCTGGGATGGTTTTCGGTGCTAAAATGGTTGAATGTTCATTGGAGTCTTGATAACTGTGTGTTTGCATGAGCACGTGTGTGTGTTGCAGAGATGAGTTCCTGGACTATGTCCAGAAGAGTTTGCAGTGCAGGAGACTGAGAGAGAAACTGGTGACCATGACTACCATGAAACAGTAGGTAGAGTTTAGAATTTTATTAGGATCCCACCATGATGTCAGCTCACACCATGATGTCAGCTAATCGAGCGAGAGAGAGAGGTGTTGTTTCTCCCTCGCTTGACTTGCTCTTACTATGTTCATGCTAGTGCATGTAGTTCTGATCAGATCAACCAGACAATCCATCCTGATCCAACAAGTTCTCCATCTATGAGTCGTGTGTCTGTGTGTAACAAGATCTCATAGTTTGACACGGTCTGATTTCAGTATTCTATATTTGTCCACGTTTGTCCAATCTGAATGAATGCCTAAACTGAAGTTCAGGGCTAAGGTTTGGGTTAGGGAATAAAAAATATTTTAAAAATGAGCATCCGTCATCCGCATTGCTGCAAGACTACTTGATGGTAATGTGAGCTCAATATTGCAGCTAGTGATCGGTATTGAAGGCATCTCCTGACATCGTGGCGATCTGGACGAACATCAAACATTGCATTGGATCTGGAGTGACCTGGCTGGTGTGTGTGTGTGTGTGTGTTTGTGTGTGTGTCAGAGTAGACATTGGATTGCTCTCTCAGGAGGTGAGAGATCTGATGGACTGTCCTTGGAGACTCAACCTCACACACAGAGAATTACACAGGTGAGACACACATACACCACACCTTACTCAGTCTTACGTTTATCTCAAACAAACATAATGCCCCCCCCCCCCCCCCCCCCCCACAGGACAGAGTTGTGGTCATGCCGTAACGCGTATGATAGGCTGATGGTGACCAGGCAGAACACCATTCAGAACCAGAGTCTGACCTACGAGGTAGAGAGGAGGATGAAGAGAAAGGTGGACCAAGCACTATGGGAGATGCTGCCTCAGGTGTGTGTGTGCGCAAGTCTTACATTTCTCCGAAAAATGTATCACACGAGCGTGGTTTACCAGCATGGTGTGTGTACCCTGGAGTAAAGGTTCGTTGAGTCGTTGTGCCGTGGTGGGAAGTGGAGGAATCCTGCAGAACAGCAGCTGTGGAGCGGAAATCGACAATTCTGACTATGTCATCAGGTATCAGCAACAACTCTATCTATCTATCTATCTATCAATCAATCAATCCATTGTTGGTAGTAATCTATAGCACTGTAGTTCTGTTGTGTAGTGTTCAACTTTGATGTGATGTGTGACTGTTCTTGTTTATAATCTTGTGTGAACGTTCTGTGGATATTCTGGGAACGTTGTGTGAATACTGTTGTTTATAATGTTGTTTGAAAGTTATTTCTTCCTATCGAAACCACTACTTCTTTCTGAGTCCCATCACCAATTTGTACATGGCGCTATTTTCAGTTATTATTTGTAATGACTCTCTGAGGTCATTAAAGATCCCGTGGCACAAACCGTAAGAGTAGGGGTGTTAACCCCGGTGTCCTGGCTAAAATTCCCAAACTGGCCCTCATACCATTCACGGTCACCTAATAATCCCCAGTTTACAATTGGCTCATTCATCCCCCTCCTTTCCCCTGTAACTATTCCCCAGGTCGTTGCTGTAAATGAGATCGTGTTCTCAGTCAACTTACCTGGTAAAATAACGGTAAAATAAAACAATTGTTGTGTGAATGTTGTTAGGTCGTGTATGGTTGAATAATGTAATGTGAATGTTGTCGTTTACATTGCTGTTTCTGATCGTAGTTGTTTGTACTGTTGTGTGATTATTATTGTTGTTGTTGACAGGTTTAACCTGGCTCCTAACAACAAGAGTTATGACGTGGGAGTGAAGACAGACCTCATAACAGCCAATCCGACCCAGATCAATAAAAGGTATATACTCTATCAATACACATGATCAGATACAGACAAAGAGCTCTATTTTCATGTCATCTGACTGAAGCACTGGTTCCAATCATAGTGCTGATGCAGTTACCAGTCAGTGCTGCAGTATGGTCAGATGACATGAAAAAGAAGCCTACACAGAAAAGTAGCTCATACCTCCAGTAAAATACAGTGGTGGATCTTTGATGTTATGGGCCTATTTTGATTCCACTGGTCCTGGTGCCCTTGTTCGGGTCAACGGCATCATTAACTCTACCAAGAATCAGGACATTTTAGCCAAAGACCTGGTGGCCTCTGCCAGGAGGCTGTCAGCCTAGGCAAAAAGTGAATCTTCCAGCAAAACAATAATCCCAAGCACTAATCAAAATCCACAAAGAAATAATTAAAGCGGCAATATGTAATATTTTGTCTTTTGTTTCTTTTTAAAATCTCTAGTTGTCATCCAATGTGATTCAACAGTAACAATATTGCGCCTTCCTGTCGGTTTGGATTTTCATGCCAGATTTACTGCTGCGCATAATCAATGACAAGTTTTTGGAGGCGGTGCCAGCTCAGACAGATTCAAATGGATATGAATGGGACGTCGATGACAATATAGCAAGGACGGGTAGCACACAACCTGTCCCAGGCAGCTCGGACCCCATCTAACCCAAAGAAACAGGGAACATCGGAGAGCCAACAGGCAAAAAGTGTAAACGATAGAGTCTGGGCCAAGACGAGTGTTGAAAGTAAACCTTGTATTGCTTTGACAAATTGGAGAGAGCTTGCTAGCTAGCTAAGGGACTCAAAACCGATCTGTTGAAAAGTTAGGACATAGCTAGTTACATTAACTACTGTAACTCGCTATCTTGCTAGCTAGATAAAGTGACGTGTCGCATTTGCTTTTTAGTTGTAAATATATATGCAAGTGTTACATACTATGGATTATTTGTTTAGATTTTTGTTTTCAAGCCAGGCATTAGTTTGTTTCACACATTTACTTTTTCCAAATGAAGTTGTTACAGCCTGAATTTAAAATGGATTACATTTTAAAAAAATTGTCACTGGCCTACACAACATCTCCATAATGTCAAAGCAGAATTACGTATTTCAACATTTTTACAAATTGATAAAAAATCAAAAGCTGAAATGTCTTGAGTCAATAGGTATTCAACCTCTTCTTTATGGCAAGTCTAAATAAGTTCAGGAGTAAAAATAAGTTGCATGGACTCACTTATGTGCATTAGAGAACCCAGTGGTAGAAAAGTAGTTTTTTTTAAAAATTGTTAAACTGACATTGAATATCTCTTTGAGCATGATGAAGTTTTTAATTACACTACAAAGATACAGGCGTCCTTCCTAACTCAGTTGCCGGACAGGAAGGACACAGCTCAGGGATTTCACCATGAGGCCAATGGTGACTTTACAAACATTACAGTTTAATGGCTGTGATAGGAGAAAACTGTGGATGGATCAACAACATTGTAGTTACTCCACAATACTAACCTAATTGACAGAGTGAAAAGAAGGAAGCTTGTATAGAATAAAAATATTCCAAAAACATGCATCCTGTTTGCAACAAGGCACAAAAGTAATACTGCAACAAATGTGGCAAAACAATTTGATTTTTGTCCTAAATACAAAGTGTTATGTTTGGGGAAAATCCAACACAAGACATTACTGAGTACCACTCTCCATTTTTTGAAACATAGTGGTGGCTGCATCATGTTATGGGTATGCTTGTAATCGTTAAGGACTATGTAGTTTTTTAGGATAAAAAAGAAACGGAATGGAGTTAAGCACAGGCAAAATCATAGAGGAAAACTTGGTTCAGTCTGCTTTCCAACAGACACTGGGAGACAAATTCACTTTTCAGCAGGATAAATACCTAAAACAAAAGGCCAAATATACACTTTAGTGACTTACCAAGACAGCATTGAATATTCCTGAGTGGCCTAGTTACAGTTTTGACTTAAATCATCTTGAAAATCTATGGTAAGACTAGTCATGATCAACAACCAACTTTACAGAGCTTGAAGTATTTTTTAAAGAATTATCGGGAATCCAGGTATGCAAAGCTCTTAGAGACTTACCTAAAAAGACTCACTGCTCACTGAGTCACTTTAAGATAGTGCCGACAGACATGACAGCTCTGCTGCTAGCTCCAAAGCAACTTTAAGAGCTTTGCACACCTGGATTGCACAATATTTGCACATTATTCTTACATTACTAGCCCAGAGCGTTTTTTGTGTTATTACATACAGCCGGAAATAACTTATGGATATCAGAGCAGCGGTAACTCACCAGCATTCCGACCAGACATTCGATTTTCTCGAATCGGATCATTTGTTCGTATCCACCCAAAGCAATGCTCCAAGACGCTGCCGGCGGAGAAGAGGTATTCAGGAGACGTGCACACTATCCGCCACTTCCGAGTATATTACTCGTTAATGTTCTGTCCCTGGACAATAAAGTAGACAAGCTCATTGGTGAGGATCTCCTTATAGAGAGACATCAGGGACTGTAACATACTCTGTTTCACGGAATCATGGATCTCTCCGGATATACTGTCCCCATCCATACAGCCAGCTCGGTTCTCAGTACATAGCTCAGACAGGAATAAATAACTATCCGGGAAGAAGAAAGGCGTAGGTTTATGTTTCATGATTAACTACTGATGGTGTGATTGTGATAACGTACAGGAACTCAAGTTATTTTCTTCACCCGACTTAGAATACCTCAAAATCAAATGCCGACCGTATTACCTCCCCAAAAAATTATCTTCGGTTATAGTCAGAGCCATGTATAATCCTCATTAAGTCAATACCACGACGGCCCTCAAGGAACTACACTGGACTTTGTGCAAACTGGAAACCACATATCCTGAGGCCGCATTTACTGTAGCTGGAGACCTTAACAAAGCAAATTTGAGGAAAATGCTACAGAAGTTCTATGAACACATTGTCTGTAGTCCTTGTGCTTCAAAAACTCTCGACCATTGTTACTCTCTCCTGGATGGCTACAAGGCCGTCCCCCGCCCCCCCTTCTGCAAATCAGATCAAAACTCCATTCTGCTCCTCCCTTTCTATAGGCAGAAAATCAAACAGGAATTACCCGTGCTAAGGTCAATTCAACACTGTCTGATTAATCAGAATCCATGCTTCAAGATTGTTTTGATCACGCAGACTGGGATATATTCCGGGTTGCCTCCGAGAATAACATTGACGTATACACTGACACGGTGACCATATTCATCAGGAAGTGTATAGGAGATGTTGTCCCCACTGTGACTACTAAAACCTACTCAAACCAAAAACGGATAGTTGGCAGCATTCGGGCAAAACTGAAAGCGCAAACCACCACAGCAAGGGGACTGAGAATACGGTTGAATACAAACAGTGCAGTTATTCCCTCTGTAAGGAAATCAAACAGGCAAACGTCAGCACAGAGAAAGTGGAGTCGCAATTCAACGGCCCAGACTCGAGACGCATGTGGCAGGGACTCCAGAAAATAATGGATTACAAAGGGAAAACCAGCCAGATGGCATCCCTTGCCGCATCCTCAGAGCATGCACAGACCAGCTGGCTGGAGTGTTTGCGGACATATTCAATCTCTCCCTATCCCCGTCTGCTGTTCCCACTTGCTTCAAGATGTCCACCATTGTTCCTGTACCCCAAAAAGCAAAGGTAACTGAAGTAAATGACTATCGCCCCATAGCCCTGACTTCTGTCATCATGAAGTGCTTTGAGAGTTAAGGATCATATCAACTCCACCTTACCTGACACCCTAGACCACTTCAATTTGTATACCAATCCACAAACGATGCAATTGCCATCGCACTGCACACTGCCCTATCCCATCTGGGCAAAAGGAATACCTACAGTATGTAAGAGTGCTGTTCATCGACTATAGCTCAGACTTCAACACCATAGTACCCTCCAATATCTTCATTAAGCTAGGGGTCCTGGGTCTGAACACGCCCTTTACATCTGGGTCTTGGACTTCCCGACAGGCTACCCTCAGGTGGGGAAGGTATGAAACAACACCTTCACTATGCTGATCCTCAACACAGGGGCCCCACAAATAAAGGGTAGCCTAGTGGTTAGAGCATTGGACTAGTAACCGAAAGGTTGCAAGTTCAATTCCCCGAGCTGACAAGGTACAAAATCTGTCGTTCTGCCCCTGAACAGGCAGTTAACCCACTGTTCCTAGGCCGTCATTGAAAATAAGAATTTGTTCTTAACTGACTTGCCTAGTTAAATAAAGAAGAAAAAAATGGTGCATGCTCAGCACCCCTCCTGCACTCCCTGTTCACCCATGACTGGTTGGCCACACACGCCTCCAACTCAATCATAAAGTTTGCGGACGACACAACAGTGATAGGCCCGATTACCAGCAATGGCGAGACAGCCTACAGGGAGGAGGTGAGTCTGATGTCCTTGAGACAGAAGCTGTTTTTCAGTCTCTCGGTCCCAGCTTTGATGCACCTGTACTGACCTCGCCTTATGGATGATAGCGGGGTGAACAGGCTTTGGCTCGGGTGGTTAATGGCAAACGGCTGAGCTGTTACAACTTCGAGGAGATGTCGCCAAGCAACACAGGATGCAGTTAGCATACCTTTGAGGGGGGAAGGAGCTGCTTTCCCTTGTGTCAGACTTGGTGATTCCCGGGAAATTGTGAAAACTCAGAAATGTTGTTGAAAGAGGGTGGCCTAAAACCAAAGATAAATAATATGTAAATAAGGGAAGTTTGTGTGAGAAACAATATTTATGCGTTCTTTATCTAGCTTATAGGCATCAATATTTAATTTAGAAAAGGTTTTAGAATCTAATTCAGACTCATCAGACCAAAGGACAGATTTCCACCGGTCTAATGTCCATTGCTTGTGTTTCTTGGCCCTAGCAAGTCTCTTCTTCTTATTGGTGTCCTTTAGTAGTGGTTTCTTTGCAGCAATTCAACCACGAAGGCCTGATTCACGCAGGCTCCTCTGAACAGTTGATGTTGAGATGTGGCTGTTATTTGAACTCTGTGAAGCATTTATTTGGGCTGGTAACTCTAATGAACTTATCCTCTGCAGTGGTAACTCTGGGTCTTCCTTTCCTTTGGCGGTCCCCATGAGAGTTAGTTTCATCATAGCGCTTGATGGTGTTTGCGACTGGACTTGAAGAAACTTTCAAAGTTCTTGAAATGTTCTGTACTGACTGACCTTCATATCTTAAAGTAATGATGAACTTTAATTTCTCTTTGCTTATTTGAGCTGTGTAGAAAATAGTAAAATTAAAGAAAAACCCTTGAATGAGTAGGTGTGTCCAAACTTTTGACTGATACTGTACATAATCTATATATATGATGAATTCTCACCTGTCTCTGCCTTGAACATCATTTCACAAACTTAAATAGATTTGTCATCAAGTCGATTCTAGACATTCGAACTGCCACAAACATCGACCCTGCCTCTCACCTGTCTCCTAACGCCTCCCCTCACCTGTCTCCTGACTCCTCCCCTCACTTGTCTCCTAACTCCTCCCCTCACTTGTCTCCTAACTCCACTTCACATCTGTCTCCTCACTCCTCCCCTCCCCCATCTCCTCACTCATCCCCTCTCCCATCTCCTCACTCCTCCCCTCTCCTCACTCCTCCCCTCTCCCATCTCCTCACTCCTCCCCTCTCCCATCTCCTCACTCCTCCCCTCTCCCATCTCCTAACTCACCTGTACTCAGGTACCCTGGCCTCCAGCTGAACCCAGGACCCCTGGCGGAAGCCCTTGTCAGTCTACGGTCATGCCCATCTACTTCTCCCAGCCTTCTCCTTTGCTTTTGGGACCAGCCCCTGCTTCAAGGTGAGCTGCTATCATGAGATGAGACTGCGACCCGGCATGGGCCCGACAGGACACAATACAATGTACCGGTTATTTATTTTTTATCGGTTACTAGGGCAAGGTCTGGGCTCGGGTAGACTTTTTAAGAATGACAAAATGGATAACTAACATTTTGATCCTGGGGGGAGGAGAGTAGATAGTTGTCTTTGTTCTGTCCCAGGTGTAACAAGCCCTCCGTAAGGCCCGCCCCCAACAGAAAGTGGTGTTCTTCCAGACCCAGACTACCTGTTTGAGCTGGGCAGGTTCTGGCATCGTCGAGGGCAACAAGCCCCACGGCTCTCTACTGGTCTGATGCTGGCCAGCACCGCTCTGGAGATCTGTGAACAGGTGTTAGTATGTGTGTGTGTTGCCTCAGAAGATGTTTCTGTCCAATCTGAAGTCTAGGGTCACCCCACTCTACGTTTCCATGTCCTTGTGCCAGCAGTGTTGGGACACAAAGGAGGAAGACATAGGACCGGCTCAAGCAAACGCCACTTGCCTCACACCAGTGCCTACTCCAAAGGGTTCCTGACCGCCAATTGTTACCCTGACCATCACCCCCTCATTGAACTGACACAGGATGTTGACAAATTTCCCAGGGTAGCCATACTGCAGAAAAACCTTCCAAAAGGTGTTCAGTCTACTTTGCTCAAGGCTTTGGAGCAGGGGCGTAGCCAGAAATTCATTTGTGTGTGGGCTTGCAGAAATTTTGACTGAGGAGTATTTTTGTAATAATAATATATTCTTTTTAGTTTTTTGCTCAATTTGATTGGATGAGCCTGGCAGGGCCTGGCTCCCCAGTGGGTGGGTCTGTGTCCACCCAGGCCCACCTATGTCTAAACCTCTGCTTAGGAGAGTTCCATAAAGGCCATGAACAGATGTTGTTTTGAAGATCATATACACCGTGCTTCTGTTATTTCTGGAGCAACACTGGGACTCTAGTAGCAGCTAGCACAAAGCTTGAATCTGAACGAGTCCTTGAGCTTCAGTACGTGAATGATAGGTACAACTGGGCTGTCGTTCTGCAGGTGGTCAGAAAAAGCATCTAAAGGACCACTTGAAGAAGTGTGGGATAAACCCTGCCTCCCTCTGGACTGTTGCTGCGGACCGTTCCACCTGGTGCTGCGGACCGTTCCACCTGGTGCTGCGGACCGTTCCACCTGGTGCTGCGGACCGTTCCACCTGGTGCAGCCTCTTCCATCAAGGAGTGCAGTTGGCTCAGGAAAAAAGGACTGAGTGTCGCCTGGCGAAGTGACAGAGAAGACATATGACCATGGCTGCAACGGCCTCAACGACAGCATGCATCCCGCATCGTTTTATACAGTCATCAGCCAACCCACAATCAGTCGGATGCGATCAACTACCTTAAGAGATTAAGTGTGTGTGTGTGTTTGTGTGCGTTTGTTTCTAAGTCTAGATCTCTCTTTGTCAGGTTCATCTGTATGGCCCTTCTTACTTCAGCTGATATCTCAAAGTGCTGTACAGAAACCCAGCCTTTAAACCCCAAACAGCAAGCAATGCAGGTGTAGAAGCACAGTGGCTAGGAAAAACTCCCCAGAAAGGCCAGAACCTAGGAAGAAACCTAGAGAGGAGCCAGGCTATGAGGGGTGGCCAGTCCTCTTCTGGCTGTGCCGGGTGGAGGTTATAACAGAACATGGTCAAGATGTTCAAATGTTCATAGATGACCAGCAGGGTCAAATAATAGTAATCACAGTGGTTGTCGAGGGTGAAACAGGTCAGCACCTCAGGAGTAAATGTCAGTTGGCTTTTCATAGCCGATCATTCATACATTGATTACTTTGAGACATGTCCTTTATTCGTGGGAAAAATTGGGAACAGATTTTCTAAATTAAACAGTCTTTTTTTGCTAAATTCCTGTTGATTGTAGGGTTTTTTGACCAAACATTAAAGGTATATATTTCTACAAAAAAACTTTTACATTTATTTTACTCGCCGAACCTTGCCCTACACCCTAACCCCTGTTTCTACAACTCCAGTCAGTGGGCACTACCAGCTACATGTTGGACCCAAACCCTTTCAACTGTACCTTGCTTTTTTTAATTATTGGATTTATTTATTCCTTATTTTACCAGGTGAGTTGACTGAGAATACATTCTCTTTTACAGCAACATTGATTTGATTAACCCCCTACACCTTAACCCCTATTAATACAACTCCACAGCCAGGGGGTAATACAGCAACATGTTGGACTGTCTGTAACAGAAGCTTTAAAAGTTATTTATACATTATTTGTATAGTTGTTTTATGATGTGGTTTTATATTTAATGGAAAACATGAACTTTGTATACCTCTATACTGAACAAAAATAAACATCCCTTTTTCGGGACCCTGTCTTTCAAAGATAATTTGTAAACATCCAAATAACTTCACAGATCTTCATCGTAAAGGGTTTAAACACTGTTTCCCATGCTTGTTCAATGAACCATAAACAATGAATGAACATGCACCGGTGGAACGGTCGTTAAGACACTAACAGCTTACAGACGGTATGCAATTACGGTCACAGTTATGAAAACTTAGGACACTAAAGAGGCCTTTCTACTGACTCTGAAAAACGCCAAAATAAAGATGCCCAGGGTCCCTGCTCATCTGCGTGAATGTGCCTTAGGCATGCTGCAAGGAGGCATGAGGACTGTAGATGTGGCCAGGGCAATAAATTGCAATGTCCATACTGTGAGATGCCTAAGACAGCACTACAAGGAGACAGGATGGACAGCAGGTCTACAATCCCTCCATCAGTGCTCAGACTGTCCTCAATAGGCTGAGAGATGCTGGACTGAGGGCTTGTAGGCCTGTTGTAAGGCAGGACCTCACCAGACATCACTGGCAACAACGTCACCTATGGGCACAAACACACCGTCGCTGGACCAGACAGGACTGGCAAAAAGTGCTCTTCACTGACGAGTCGCGGTTTTGTCTCACCAGGGGTGATGGTCAGATTGACGTTGATCGTTGTAGGAATGATCGTAAGAACGAGGCCTGTACTCTGGAGCGGGATCGATTTGGAGGTGGAGGGTCCGTCATGGTCTGGGGCGGTGTGTCACAGCATCATCAGACTGAGCTTGTTGTCACTGCAGGCTATCTCAAAGCTGTGCGTTACAGGGAAGACATCCTCCTCCCTCAGGTGGTACCCTTCCTGCAGGCTCATCCTGACATGACCCTCCAGAATGACAATGCCACCAGCCATACTGCTCGTCCTGTGCGTGATTTCCTGCAAGACAGGAATATATGTGTTCTGCCATGACCAGCAAAGAGCCCAGATCTCAATCCCATTGAGCACGTCTGGGACCTGTTGGATCGGAGGGTGAGGGCTAGGGCAGGTGCCTTGGTGGAAGAGTCGGGTAACATCTCACAGCAAGAACTGGCAAATCTGGTGCAACCCATGAGGAGGAGATGCACTGCAGCACTTAATGCAGGCGGGAGCCACACCAGATACAGACTGTTACTTTTAATTTTGACCCCCTTTGTTCAGGGACACATTATTCCATTTCTGTTAGTCACATGTCTGTGGAACTTGTTCAGTTTATGTCTCAGTTGTTGAATCTTGTTATGTTCCTACAAATATTTACACATGTTAAGTTTGCTGACAATAACCGCAGTTGACAGTGAGAGGACGTTTCGTTTCTTGCTGAGTTTATAAACGCAACATGCAGATTTTTTTTACTGAGTTAAAGTTCAAATAAGGAAATCAGTTAATTTAAATAAATAAATTAGGCCCTAATCTATGGATTATAAATGACTGGGCAAGAGCACATCCATGCGTGGGCCTGGAAGGGCATAGGCCCACCCACTTAGGAGCCAGGCCCACCCACTGGGCATCCAGGCCCACCCACTGGGCATCCAGGCCCACCCACTGGGCATCCAGGCCCAGCCAATAAGCAATGTTTTTCTCCACAAAAGGGTTTTATTAGACAGAAATACACCTCAGCACCTTCTCAGACGCTCCCACGTGAAAAAGCCAGATGTGGAGGTCCTGGGCTGGCATGGTTACACGTGGTCTGCGGTTATGAGGCCGGTTGGACGTACTACCAAATTCTCTAAAACGACGTTGGAGGTGGCTTATAAACGTACATTACATTCTCTGGCAACAGCTCTGGTGGACATTTCTGCAGTCAGCATGCCAATTGTATTTTAGATGCTTTTCACTGTCCGCCTCAACTCAGTAATCAGCTAGGCCTTCCCAAATAGGCATACAATGTAGCAATCCTTTTTTAAAGAAAAGTGGCAGCCTGAAGCCAGAGTATCTATAAAATGACGAGATTCTCATGTCTCTGCCCTGACAATGGGAGTCGTTGTCCCAAAGGCGGAAAGGCAGGCGACAAGTTTAGGTCTGCATATTAACTCCATCTGTTTTACTATATTACTATATTTACTATGCATCTGATGCTGTCTAGCCAGAAAGAGTATGACATGCCATACTCTTTATGTCCAGACAGCATCAGATACATGGTCTACCCATACTGAGACATAGGGGAACTGCCTACCAGAAAGGCTAACTGCCTTTTATGCTCACTTTGAGGCAAGCAACACTGAAGAATGCATCAAAGCACCAGCTGTTCCGGATGACTGTGTGATCATGCTCTCCATAGCCGATGTGAGCACGACCTTTAAACAAGGACGTGGGGACAGATGGATTACCAGGACAGGTACTCAGAGCAGCTCACTGGTCACCATAGCATCACCCACCAGTAGCACGTTCTCCAGCAGGTATATCTCACTGGTCATCACCAAAGCCAACACCTCCTTTGGCCACCTTTACTTACAGTTCTCTGCTGCCAATGACAGGAAAAAATTGCCAAAATCACTGAAGTTGGAGACTTATATCTCCCTCACTAAATGTAAGCATCAACTATCTGAGCAGCTCACCGATCGCTGCAGCTGTACACAGCCCATCTGTAAATAGCCCATCCAATCTCCCTACCTCATCCCCATATTGTTTTTATTAACTTGTTTGCTATTTTGCACACCAGTATTTCTATTTCTTGCACATCATCATCTGCACATCTACCACTCCATTGTTAATTTGCTAAATTGTAGTTACTTCGCTACTATGGCCTATTTATTGGCTTACCTCCTTACTCCATTTGCACAAACTGCATATAGATTTTTCTATTGTGTTATTGACTGTATTTTTGTTTATCCCATGTGTAACTCTGCTGCTGTTTTTTGTCGCACTGCTTTGCTTTATCTTGGCTAGGTCGCAGTTGTAAATGAGAACTTGTTCTCAACTGGCCTACCTGGTTAAATAAAGGTTAAATAAAAAATAAAATAAATAAACAAATAAAACATTTAAAAAATGCGCAGACCAACTGGCAAGTGTCTTCACTGACATTTTAAACCTCTCCCTGACCGAGTCTGTAATACCTACATATTTCAAGCAGACCACCATAGTCCCATACCACTCACCTCGGTAGCCATGAAGAGCTTTGAAAAGCTGGTCATGGCTCACATCAACACAATCATGCCGGAAACACTAGACCCACTCCAATTCGCATAACTCCCCAACAGGTCCACAGAAGACGCAATCTCAATTGCACTTCACACTGCCCTTTCCCACCTGTACAAAAGAAACACATGTGAGAATACTGTTCATTGAATACAGTGCAGCATTCAACACCATAGTGCCCACAAAGCTCATCACTAGGCTAAGGAACCTGGAACTAAACACCTCCCTCTGCAACTGGATCCTGGATTTCCAGCCTGAGGTGGTAAGGGTAGACAACAACACATCTGCCACGCTGATCCTCAACACGGGGGCACCTCAGGCGTGCATGCTCAGTCCCCTCCTGTACTCCCTGTTCACACATGACTGCGTGGCCAAGCACAACTCCAACACCATCATTAAGTTTCACCACAACACAACAATGGTAGGCCTGATCACCAGAAACGATGAGACAGCCTATAGGGAGGGGGTCAGAGACCTGGTAGTATGGTGCCAAGACAACATCATCATCTCCCTTAAGCATGAGCAAGACAAAAGAGATGATTGTGGACTACAGGAAAAGAAGGGCCGAACACGCCCCCATTCACATCAGCAGGGCTGTAGTGGAGCGGGTCGAGAGTTTCAAGTTCCTTGATGTCCACATCACCAACAAAATATCATGGTCAAAACATACCAAGAAAGTTGTGAAGAGGACATGACAACACCCCAGATCCTCTAAATGTTCTACAGCTGCACCATCGAGAGCATCCTGACCGGTTGCTTCACAACCTGGTATGGCAACTGCTTGGCATCCGAGTGTAAGGCACTACAGAGAGTAGTGCGTACAGCCCAGTACATCCCTGTGGCCAAGCTTCCTGCCATCCAGGACCTATATACTAGGGGGTATCAGAGGTCCAAAAAAGTGTCTAAGACTCCAGTCACCTAAGTCATAGACTGTTCTTTCTGCTACCGCATGGCAAGCAGTACCGGAGTGCCAAGTCTACGGCCAAAAGGCTCCTTAACTGCTTCTACCCCAAGCCATAAGACTGCTGAACAATAATCAAATGGCCACCGGGACTATTTGCATTGACTCTCCCCCTTTGTTTTTACACTGCTGCTACTCTGTGGTGGGGCAGTCAGCAATAGGGTTGGTAATGTTCTCTTGTTGCGCCATGACTGGCTCTGTGTTCTGTCACTCATGGGGACACTACATCACCGCAAAATGTACAGGTAGAGCTCGAAAACTCAAGCACCTTGGGTGCTGCCATAGACTTACATTAGAAGTGCCCATCCAAGAAGGCTCAAGGTCATTAAACATTACACAACAAGTTGGAAATCACATATTCAACAATGAGTGCTAAGGCGCAACTGCAGCCCCAGGTTCGATCGCAGGCTGTGTTAAAGCGGGCTGTGACCGGGAGACCCATGAGGCGGCGCACAATTGGCCCGGCGTCATCCAGGTTAGGGGAGGGTTTGACCGACCGGGATGTCATTGTCTCATCGTATTCTAGCGTCTCCTTGTGGCGGGCTGGACGCCTGCAAGCTGACTTCGGTCAAGAAGTAGTGCGGCAAGGCTTTTACCTTCGCCGAGTCCGTAGTGGCGTTGCAGCGTTGAGACAAGATTAACTACCAGTTGGATATCATAAAAACAACTGGAAACTTTAAAAGGGGAAATCTCAGACTTCAGTGAGTTCAAGTCAACTGGGAACTCGGATAAAACTAGCTCAGACTGGGAAAATATTTGGAACGGTCATCCAACTCGGAATTCCAAGTCGGGATACCGGCCTCTTTCTAGAGCCCACAAGAAGGACCGCCGCGCCACCTTCCTGTTCAAGTGAGCACAGCACAACAAGGGGAGTCCAAAAATACTACTGCATAAATGATGTAATATGCCAGGGAGTTATGTATACTGTAGCTAAGAAAGTAATACTAAGTGTATGTTGTCTAGTAAGCTGTAAGTGGCCCATGTGCCTCGTCATAATAATTGTTTTGACTTTTTCCAAATTTTGTTAGCTTACAGCCTAATTCTAAAATTGATTAAATTGTTATTTTTACTCAACCTACACACAATAGTCCATAATGACAAAGAAAAAACTGTTTTTTAGAATTATATATTTTTTAAATTAGCAATCAATCACATTTACATACAGTTGAAGTCAGAAGTTTACATACACTTAGGTTTGAGTCATTAAAACTCATTTTCAACCACTCCACACATTTCTTGTTAACAAACTATAGTTTTGGCAAGTCGGTTAGGAAATCTACTTTGTGCATGACACAGGTAATTATTCCGACAATTGTTCACAGACAGATTATTTCACTTATAATTCACTGTATCACAATTCCAGTGGGACAGAAGTTTACATACACTGAGATGACTGTGCATTTAAAGAGCTTGGAAAATTCCAGAAAATGATGTCAAGGCTTTAGAAGCTTCTGTTAGGCTAATTGAAATAATTTGAGTCAATTTGAGGTGTAACTGTGGATGTATTTCAAGGACTACCTTCAAACTCAGTGCCTCTCTGCTTGACATCATGGGAAAATCAAAAGAAATCAGCCAAGACCTCAGAAAAAGAGTTGTGGACCTCCACAAGTCTTGTTCATCCTTGGGAGAAATTTCCAAATGCCTGAAGGTACCACGTTCATCTGTACAAACAATAGTATGCAAGTATAAACACCATGGGACCAAGCAGCTGTCATATCGCTCAGGAAGGAGACGCGTTCTGTCTCCTAGAGATGAACGTACTTCGGTGCGAAAAGCGCAAATCAATCCCAGAACAACAGCAAAGGACCTTGTGAAGATGCTGGAAGAAACATGTACAAAATTATCTATATCCACAGTAAAACGAGTCCTATATATCGACATAACCTGAAAGGCCGCTCAGCAACTGCACATGGGGACAAAGATCGTACTTTTTGGAGAAATGTCCTCTGGTCTGATGAAACAGAAATAGAACTGTTTGGCCATAATGACCATCGTTATGTTTGGAGGAAAAAGGGGGAGGCTTGCAAGCCAAAGAACCCCATCCCAACCGTGAAGCATGGGGGTGGCAGCATCATGTTGTGGTGGTGCTTTGCTGCTGGAGGGACTGGTGAACTTCACAAAATAGATGGCATCACGAGGGAGTAAATTTATGTGGATATATTGAAGCAACATCTCCAGACATCAGTCCGGAAGTTAGAGCAAATGGGTCTTCCAAATGGACAATGACCCTAAGAATACTTCCAAAGTTGTGGCAAAATGGCTTAAGGACAACAAAGTCAAGGTATTAGAATGACCACAACAAAGCCCTGACCTCAATTCTATAGAAAATGTGTGGGCAGAACTGAAAAAGCATGTGCGAGAAAGGAGTCCTACAATCCTGACTCAGTTACACCAGCTCTGTCAGGAGGAATGGGACAAAATTCACCCAACTTATTGTGGGAAGCTTGTGGAAGGCAAGCTAAGGGAGAAATAGAAGTGTATGGCCCGTATCACTAATGTCCTGCCTAGCAGTAAAGAACACTGTTTGTACAGATGAGTAGAAGGAGACTCAGCGTAGGAGAAAGGGTTAAATATCAGTGCTGGTGTGAAATATATTTTGTCTGAATACAGCTGTATACAGCTTCTACCCTTTGGGAATAATTGAACTTGGTTAAGCTTCCTTGAGTTATTTACTCTGAAAAATAGAACCTAACACTACTAATCAACATGACAGTGAACATTCAGAGTAATCCATGATATATAATAATTTACAATCAATATCATCAATATGAAATTCATATAAAATGCAATTCATATAAAACACAATCAGCAACATTACATGAGCTGAAATGGAAGTGAAATAAGACTTATTATTATCTGCACAAAGGTCTCCAAACTACTCAAATGAGAATACAGTATACACACAAACTTTCCTCTAAAATCAATAGAATCAATAAGGGGAAAATGAATCAACTACTGTAGATTATCAATCAGATTGATCAGATAATATTCCAATTGATTAACAGCAGCTATGAAATACTGTTGCATTGAATCAATATAAAAGTTGACCATCATCACTGAAGCGCCAAGACCCAGAGCACACCAAACCTCAACCTAACAACAACATGATACAATAACATAAGTTAAAGCGACATGATACACGTCATGATGTTTAAAGGGATACTTTTTTTACAGGATTTTTGCAATAAGGCCCTTTATCTACTTCCCCAGTCAGATTAACTGGTGAATACCTTTTTATGTCTCCGTGTGCCTTTTGAATTAATTTGCTAACTAGCATTTCACTAACACTAGCTAGAATTGGCTCTCAAAACTACCTGTAACTTCCTTCATTTTACGCAGAGACATACAAATGGTGTCCGCGAGTTCATCTGACTCGTTGCCCAAATCCCGAAGTATCCCTTTATTATTTCTTTAGTAGCTCCTCTACTCCCCTGGTGTTAGGTTAATCCGTTGCTACCCTGTTACACACAAACCAAAACAGGGCGCTCATTCAGTAGTCATGGAAACAGGTCAGCTCGGACCCCCCACACCACCAGTGTTGCCAACTAATTTTCAGGGTAAGTTGCTAAATGCAAAGTTTCCAAAAGTTTCCAATGCACCATCTGACAAGTTGTTCTTTCTCTCTGCTTTCTACGACTCCCACAATTACATTCATACATACATCAAATCAAATTGTATTAGTCACATGCACCGAATACAACAGGAAAATGCTTACTTACGAGCTCTTAACCAACAATTTAGTTTAAAAAAAATAAGGATAAGAGTAAGAGATAAAAGTAACATGTAATTAGAGAGCAGCAGTAAAATAGCAATAGCGAGACTATATACAAGGGGGTACCGATACAGAGTCAATGTGCGGGGGCACCGGTTAGTTGAGGTACTATGTACATGTAGGTAGAGTTATTAAAGTGATGAAAGCAAGAGAGTAGCAGCGGTGTAAAGTGTGAGGGGGGGGGGGGGGGGGGGTAGCCATTCGATTAGATGTTCAGGAGTCTTATGGCTTGGGGGTAGAAGGAAGCTGTTTAGAAGCCTCTTCAACCTAGACTTGGCACGCCGGTACTGCTTGGCGTGCAGTATCAGAGAGAAGAGTCTATGACTAGGGTGGCTGGAGTCTTTGACCATTTTTAGGGCCTTCGCACAACACTCTGGGCCATTCGCACAACAGTCTGTAGTGCATTGCGGTCGAAGGCCGAGCAGTAGCCATACCAAGCAGTGATGCAACCAGTCAGGATGCTCTCGATGGTGCAGCTGTAGAAACCTTTGAGGATCTGAGGACCCATGCCAAATCTTTTCAGTCTCCTGAGGGGGAATAGGTTTTGTCATGCCCTCTTCACAACTGTCTTGGTGTGCTTGGACCATGTTAGTTTGTTGGTGATGTGGACACCAAGGAACTTGAAGCTCTTAACCTGCTCCACTGTAGCCCCGTCGATGAGAATGGGGGCGTGCTCGGGCCTCTTTTTCTTGTAGTCCACAATCATCTCCTCTGTCTTGATCACATTGAGGGAGAGATTGTTGTCCTGGCACCACACGGCCAGGTCTCTGACCTCCTCCCTATAGGATGTCTCGTCGTTGTCGGTGATCAGGCTGTTGTGTCATCTGCAAATTTAATGATGGTTGGAGTTGGAGTCATGCCTGGCCGTGCAGTCATGAGTGAACAGGGAGTACAGGACGGGACAGAGCACGCACCCCTGAGGGGCCCTTGTGTTGAGGATCAGCGTGGCGGATGTGTTGTTACCTACCCTTACCAACTGGGGGCGGCCCGTCAGAAAGTCCAGTTGCAGAGGGAGGTGTTTAGGGAGGTGCTGTCCTTAGCTTATTGATGAGCTTTGAGGGCACTATGGTGTTGAGCGCTGAGCTGTAGTTAATGAAAAGCATTCTCACATAGGTGTTCCTTTTGTCCAGGTGGAAAAGGGCAGTGTGGAGTGCAATAGAAATTGCATCATCTGTGGATCTGTTGGGGCGGTATGCAAATTGGAGTAGGTCTTGGGTTTCTGGGATGATGGTTTGATGTGAGCCATGACCAGCCTTTCAAAGCACTTCATGGCTACAGATGTGAGTGCCACGGGTCGGTAGTCATTTAGGCGGGTTACCTTAGTGTTCTTGGGCACAGGGACTATGGTGGTCTGCTTAAAGCATGCTGGTATTACAGACTCGGACAGGGAGAGGATGAAAATGTCAGGGAAGACACTTGCCAGTTGGTCAGCGCATGCTCGCAGTACACGTTCTGGTAATCCGTCTGGCCCTGCGGCCTTGTGAATGCTGACCTGTTTAAAGGTCTTACTCACATCAGCTGCGGAGAGCGTGGAACAGCTGGTGCTCTCATGCATGTTTCAGTGTTATTTGCCTTGAAGTGAACAAAGAAGTAGTTTAGCTCGTCTGGTAGGCTTGTGTCACTGGGCAGCTCTCGGCTGTGCTTCCCTTTGTAGTCTGTAATGGTTTGCAAGCCCTGCCACCTCCGACGAGCATCAGAGCATGGTGTAGTATGATTCAATCTTAGTCCTGTATTGATATTTTGCCTGTTTGATGGTTTGTCGGAGGACATATTTGGGATTCGATCGTCTACGAATTTTCAGAAGGCAGCCTGCTCTTCGGCCCCTCTTTCTCCACCTCTTCACGCAGATCATGGGGATCGAGGCCTGTTCCCGAGAAAGCAGCATATCCTTAGCATCGGGCTCGTCAGAGTAGTGAAAGGAAAAGGATTCTGCAAGTCCGTGGTGAGTAATCGCAGTCCTGATGTCTAGAAGTTATTTCCGGTAATAAGAGATGGTAGCGGCAACATTATGAACAAAATTAGTAAAAAAACAATAATTTCCAAACAATACAAATAAGCAAAAAAACACAATCGGTTGGGGGAACGTAAAATGTCTGCCTTCTCCGACGTCACTAGTAAAGCCATAATGTATAGAATAAAATAAACTATTTTTAATACGAAGAATGTATAATAGTAATAGAACCATACCTGCAATAATAAAGACAGGAATACATCGGTCTCTAATTCACTACCTGACAAGTTGTCTATAGAGGAGCATGAAGAAAGGTAAAACACATATCCTGTCTCACATCTCCAATACAGTGCCAGGTGCATTCAGTGTTGGCAGTATTAAAATACAACAACTCATGGACAAAAACACTAATACAAAACAGGCTACAACGTGAAATCGCATTTATCCAATTCAGACCTTACAGGGCTAGAACGTAATTTTATGCACTCTGTAAAACGATATCAATAACAACGATAAAACTCTGAAAGTTACATGTTTCGATAGTCTCACTCTCCCTTATAACAATACCTATAGCATTAACCTTGAGATTCTTTATTTAACACTGTGGATTTCTAATCTGCGATACATAACTTTCTCAGTGTTTATTTGGACTGAGAAGAACAGGAGCTACGGGTACCAAGGTGTTAGTAGGTGATGTAAAGCACCCAAATGAAATAAAATACATTTAATTAAATAAAAACCCGAATATGTTAATATTATCCAGCTACTGTAGCTGTCTACTTAACATCAACAGGCAGTACTAGTAGTTCCAGAATTGAAAAGTTTAGCAATCTGACTCCACACTTCTGTCTGAAGTTGGAATATTCCTTTTCGCGGGCTTGGGCCACTGACATTAACCTGAACCTGTATGTTCTGTTCTGCGTTGTGTACTATTGCTAGAATTTAAAGTTTGATGGAATAGCCATT
The DNA here is from genome assembly GCF_036934945.1 of Oncorhynchus masou masou. Lineage (NCBI taxonomy): Eukaryota > Metazoa > Chordata > Actinopteri > Salmoniformes > Salmonidae > Oncorhynchus > Oncorhynchus masou. The sequence continues at coordinate 35,012,664 of NC_088224.1, read as the reverse complement.
TTAACTCTCCTACATATTTGTACATATGCCAGGGTGGGTTGAAGGTTGATTCTGGTGAGATTGGATAGTGTGCTCTGCAGCACACCGGTCAGCTGTGCTCTGTAGGATTTGATTACTGCCAGCCTTGATTAGACTGTGCCAGGCAATCAAAACCCATCCCTGATGTAAATTGTGACGACCTCAGTTACACAAATCTCTCGAATATACTGAATTAAATGTTTGAACTATATTTATGCCACATAGGCCATTTTAAACCAGTTAACTTTTGTGTTCATTTGCTCTTTAAAAATCAGTACTACAGGTGTACTATCTGAGGCAGGCAGTAGACTCTACAGTCTTAAGGGTGTGTTAGTAAATTCACTCGAGTGCCAGAGTGGCTCAGAGTGCTCTCCGGGCGTTCATAAATTCAGTGTTGTCAGATTCTGAATTTTTAAACAGACAGCGTTTCACTCTCGGGGCATTCAGAGCGCATACTGGACACTCTGGCTGAGGGTTGATCCAAATGTTCTGACCTCACAGTGGTCAAGCACCCAAGTTAACTGGCTAAAGATATCGAACTTGCCAGCTGCTTCCAGGCTCAAATGAGAGAAGAACTCACTCTGACCATTTTACTTGCAGTAACAGAGCTGGTTAGGCTGTTGTCATGTTATCCAGAGCATTGGTGACTGTACCTGTGCTGCTGGCAACAATTGAATTGAGTATTTTGTTTTGGCAGACGTTTAGTGACTCCGGTCATATTCAAAGGGTGTTGCGCGTTTGTAAACATACGCAACCTAAGATTCAGTCCCAAATGGCACCTTTATGATATAGTGCCATGTTGGACCCACCAACAACAAAAAACACCTAGTCACTCTCTCTTCATCTCTTTATTCTGACATTTATCTGGAAACACAAAACAAACTGGTAAAGGAACAACAAATGATCAGTCATGATTTAGGTCAGGTTCCAAACTATTTGGTCTTTTTAGTTCTAAAACAGTTAAGTCAGCGTTTCCCAAACTCAGTCTTGGGTATCTTATGAGGTGCACAGCTGATTAAAATAATCAAAGCTTGATGATGAGTTGATTATTTTTAAATCAGCTGTTTAGTGCCAGGGCAAAAACCAAAATGTGCACCCCTTGAGGTCCCCAGGGCCAAGTTTGGGTAACGCTGAATTAGGTCGTGTTCTAAACTGTTAGCTCTATTAAGTTGTGGTCCAAATTCAATCTCAAATCGTGTTCACAGTATTGTCTCACCACAAAGACTGAGGGATCAGGGTGTGAATACAAGTTAGTGTGGTAGCCTTCTGTTGCCTATCCCTGCACAAGGGGCTATCAACAGGGACATCCTGTAGCTGTAGCGCCCCCTGGTTGTGGAATTGTAGTAACTAAGGTTGTATAGGTTAGGGTGTAGGGGTCAGTGTACAAGGTCCAACATGTAGCTGTAGCGCCCCCTGGCTGTGGAGTTGTAGTAACAGCAGGAACTCTTCAGGCATTGCGTGCATTTTGCGGTTCGGACCCACGTTGTCATAGTAATGATGGGGCAAAGAATTGTGGGATAGATCCAGAGGGAAGGGCCAGAAGCCGTACAGATGAACCTGAAAGAAAGATAGAAATCACACACAAAGACGAACACACACAACAAACAAAACACACACACACCTGTTCACAGATCTCCAAAGCAGTGCTGGCCAGCATCAGACCAGTAGAGAGCCGTCGGGCTCGCTGCCCGCGGTGACGCCAGAACCTGCCCAGCTCAAACAGGTAGTCTGGGTGGAAGAACACGACTTCTTGTTGGGGGCGGGCCTTACGGAGGGCATGGTACACCTGGTATGGAACAAAGACTGATTAATGACATCACTATTTACACTCCTCCCCCAGACCCATTCCTTCCCCAGCCCTCCTCGCCTCCAGGATCAAAATGTGTGTTATCAATTTTGTCATTCTTAAAAATGCTACCAAGCCCAGCCCGTGGACTACTTATTGAAGAAAAAAAAAATAGGCCCGGCCCCGTGCCAGTTACCAGGGCTTTACCTAGTCTAATCTGGGACCAGTGGGAAGGGCTATAGGAGGATGGGCTCATTGTAATAGCTGGAATGGCATAAGTGGAATGGTATCAAACATACGGAAACCAAATGAATAATGAGCCTGTCCTCCTACAGCTAACCCCACCAGCCTCCACTGTCTGGTACTAAAAACATGGCACTTTGATGCAGCTTCGACCAGAAATTACTTTTCGGAGCAGGTTAGGAACACATTTTCCTCGAACCATAAACCTTTTCCTAACCTTAACCTAATTCTCCCAAACTGCTACGGGAAAAAAAATCCCTTCCAGTCGTAGTTGTATTCATTTCATAGTAGCAGCGCACCTTGAAGCAGGGGGCTGTCCCAGAGGCAGACGAGAACGCGGGGAGAAGCAGATGGGCGTGACCATAGAATGACAGGACTTCTGCCAGGTGTCCAGGGTTCTGCTGGAGGTCAGTGTACCTGAGGACAGGGGAGGGGAGAAGACAGGTGAGGAGAGGAGTTTGCAGACAGGAGGCAGGTGAGTGGCAGTTGGACAAATGTCTAGAATCGACTTGACGTCAAGAATTTATTTGAGTTTGTGAAATCATGTTTCACAGGTGTGAGGCAGAGACAGGTGAGTATTGATCATGTATATTGATTGTGTGTATTGACAATATATAGGTTGTTATCAATAAAATGTTGCAATACGGTGCAATACAGTGTTTGATTTGGCTGCTGAGGGTGCAAGGAGACCCCAGCTCCGCTAAAACCATTGATAACTACGTGCCATTTATAAGGGATTGTTTAATATATTTTTAACTACACTGTATTTGGTTTTAATATCACCACCTCTTCAAGAGCATAGTCAGAACATAGTTCTGATTATTTCATATTTAGCGCTATCAGAGTTATACAGCAAGTAACTGCATGCGTTTTATGATCAGTAAACATCAATTGCTCATGTATTTTCAGATATGTGAGGGTAGCCTATCCATTTGGCATGTAGCTTGCTAGCTAAGCAAACAACATGTCATTTAGCTTGCTTCATCAGATATTAGGCTTTTGGAAAGAGCATGACATTGGCAAGTCCTATTCCTGGTAAAGTTGTCAGTCGGACTACTGTCATCACCACTATAGATGGCATAACAAGTACAGCCATCACATTTATCTAGAAATGTGGCTTGTTAACTAGCCATATTGAGGTGATCTGTTATTAGCTATCTAGCCAATTTGACATGGTCCATCAATCAATGTAGTCTATCATGTCAGTCAGCAGCAATTGTGATTAAACACTTAAAAACATTGAAAAGGAGATAGCTAACTTTGCTAGGTAGGCCTACGTTGGTTGGAGAAAAAAGTACATTAAGTCTACTACTACCACCACTATGTTTAGCCAACTGTACAACATTTCTACCGGTAGCGTGCAAAGTAAACATTATCAGCTAATAGTACATTGGCAAATGTGCCCTTCTACTGCTTGACAGGCAGAGCCCACAAAAGGATGGGATATTAACCTAAACCACTCATACTTGTCAAGTATATTTCACTTTACTTTGATTCCAAATAAACATTTATTGGTCGCGTACACATTTTAATTATGTTTCTAGCTACAACATTCAAATTCAGAAAGAAATTATTAATTGACCACAAAATGGCCATCTCAGTCTCCGCACTTGAACCCCATTTAAAACCTGTGGTTTGATTTGAAGAGCAGACAAAGGATATTAAGGATCTGGAAAGATTCTGTATGGAGAAATGTTCTATAGAGGAATGTCATTATCCTCACAAGGGGGGGGGGCTGCTGGAGTACTGTAAACAATCATTTTGACCCCTATCTTTCCGATTGTTTTATATGACTTGAGAGGCATTAGAAGACAAAGAGGGGCAATAAAATGCATTTGGTGTGTATTCAGAGTGGTCTCTGACTTGTGGTCAGACTCGCTCAAGTGAAACAAACTTAAACTTGCAGTTTTTTTTCAATGCTGAATTGAATGTCATTGAGAAAACAGGAAGTTGTCATAATGTATTTTTTTCTCACAAACATCCTTTCTGAATTTAAAAGTAATCCAAGAAGTAATCAGCTAATGTATCTGTAATCGGATTACAATATTTTAGCTGGTAATGTAACTGATTACGGTTTTTAAATCAGATTACATGTACTACTATCAACCCTGTTGGTAGTGTATGTACCCTTTAATGATCTGGCTAGGGTTGGCTGTTACGAGGTCTGTTTTCACTCCCACGTCACAACTCTTGTTGATAGGAGCCAGGTTAAACCTGTCAACAACAAAAACACCACAAATTAGAAACGACGTTCACACAAGATTATAAATAACATTCACACAATATTAAATCAACATTCACAACACAAGTCACAACATTACATTTAACTGAAGAAAAAAAATTAACTGAACAAAGCGGGTTATATACTCAGAAAGAGGTGCCAGTTTCAATAAGATAAATCAACATTCAAACACATTCACACATAACATCAACATTATACAACAGCACTACATTACAATAGTTAACTACCAATAACATATTGATTGATCCATGTTTGCATGATTGATTGATTGTGTTGTTGCTGATACCTGATGACATAGTCAGCATTGTCTATTTCCACTCCACAGCTGCTGTTCTTCAGGATTCCTCCACTTCCCACCACGGCACAACGACTCAACGAACCTTTACTCCAGGGTACGGTCTATACACACACACACACACACACACACACACACCATTCTGGTAAACCACGCTCGTGTGATGACTAACTTTGTCTGAGAACTGAAGACATACACGCACACCTGAGGCAGCATCTCCCATAGTGCTTGATCCACCTTTCTCTTCTTCCACCTGTGTATCTCGTAGGACAGACTCTGGTTCAGATTGGTGTTCTGTCTGGTCACCATCAGCCTATCAGACGCATTACAGCACGACCACAACTCTGTCCTGGGGGAGCAACAACAGGACAGAACGTTTGTTGCAGAAGATCGCAAGACTGAGCAAAGTGTGTGTGTGTGTGTCTCTCACCTGTATAGTTCTCTGTGTGTGAGGTTGAGTCTCCAAGGACAGTCCATCAGCTCTCTCACATCCTGATAGAACAGGGCAATGTCCACTCTGAGACACACAAACACACAGAGAACTTGTTGGATCAGGATGGAAGTTGGATTGTCATGTTGATCTGATCTATACTAGTACATATAGAATGATCATGAAACATAGGAAGAACAAGTCAGGCAAAGGGAGAAACTCTCGCTTTCACTCACTGACCCCAGGAAGATTAGGTGACAGCATGGTGTCAGCTAATCATTCAAATTCAAAACTCCACCTACTTTTTTATAGTACTCATGGTCACCAGTCTCTTTCTCAGTCTCCTACACTGCAACCCCTTCTGAACAGAGTCCAGGAACCCATCTCTGCAACATGCAAGCATGCACATGAACAAAGGAGAACAGTTGTTGGTAAAGCCAATCAAAAACAAGGCAACAGTAAACATGTCATCCCCCACAAATGATGCAGCACTATCTTCCTTGGGCAAAATAAAACTATACTGATAGTAAAAAAATAACAAAGCCCATTATAGCACCATGAATGTTCTTGTATATGTTGAGTTGACAGTGTTTGAAAATGTGTACCAAATTTGTTACAGTATGAATATCTGGCATGGATTTATATGCATTTATGTGCCAGACCTTGCCCACGTAATTGTTTTTTGGTCAATAGCGGCCATGTTGTTTTAGTTACTAGTGTGGAGAATATTGCATTGAGAGACCTTTGTCCATAGATGCCACATCAAGTTTCATGCAGATCGGTCATTCGGTGCCAGATGAGTAGTGTTTTGTGTTTTCACAAAATAAAAAAAAATGGCGGAAAATCTATCAAGGCAGACCTTGTGTGTCTCTGAGACAAATTTGTTCCTTGTGAGGAGAAAGATTTACGCACCGAATTTCATGACTTTGGGTCAAACGGAGTGAGGGGTGTGACTTTAAAGTCAGCATTTCCAATTGCTTGTTATAGCGCCAACATCCGTATTGTATTTGAATTTTCTTTTGTATCTCTATGTCAAGACGCATCATTCTCACCAGCTTCGTCCAAATCGGGCCTGTGCTGTCTGAGATATCGAATTTGATGAACAAACCTACAAAATGTACTAACGGACAGAGGCACAGTCCCCTCCTCGATTTCATCGTGGGGAACAATCAATCCGGTTAAATACAAGTTGCAACAGGGAGAAGTTGAAGGCAGAAAGAAAAACAGATGCGGAGAAAGTCTAAAAATTACTCTTGGAGACAGTGCCTTTATAGTCTAATCGGACAGCAACAAATGTTCTGTAAACACCAGCCAGAGAGGCTTGCATGAAACCCAAATAAAAAAGGTCATGACTTTGTCATCTGCTTTCCAGAAGGTCATCAATACAATGTAACAGTGAATAATCTGTGTCCTCCGTCTTTGTACATCCAGTCTGGCATCAATCCCTATCAACAATATGAGATTAATCTATAAAATTCAGCTTCAAGTCTAGTGGCCATACACCCGTACTTTGAGTGTCACAAACAGAACATGTGAAACAGAAGGATGTGTTTTTACAGAAACTCCAAATATACTAAGCATTGTGTTGATCACTTATCTAAAAATCACTCTTTAATCTTGCCATTAGACACAGGGTGTTTCTCAATATGCATACTACGGTGCTGGGAGTGCCTCACCTCCCCATTCACGGAACCGTCTTCCAGTCAAGACAATAGATTAAACAATATATACAAAATGCAAATGTTTTACTTCATAATTATCAGCTAGATATGTGAGTTGTAATAATCTAGCTAGCCAGCTAGTTAAACAGGCATAAATGACCTAAAACTAAATGTTATGCAAGGTAGATATACATTTTGTGGGTAGCTAGCCCTATTAACTTACTATAGACTTAACCATCTTCCAGCCAGGAAAACAATGGCAAGAGAAGAAACAAGCTATACACAAAGCAACAGTTTTACTTCATAATTATCAGCTAGTTATATGTGAATTGTAATAATGAAGCTAACCAGAGTTTAACAGGCAAAAATTACTTAAAACTAACATGCAAGATAGCTAGCTACCTACAAAGAATTTACATCTAACAGTACTTCGTGGCAATCTGGCTAGTTAACAATACTAGTAGCTAGCCAGTTAGCCCTATTTACTTATTATGGGCTTGCGATCTATGATAGGCAGGTAAACATGCCAAAAATTAACACAGCATGTATTTATTAATGTTTCAAGATAAAATATTGTAGTCAACATTTAATTCTGAATTCGGAGTGTATTTTCTCTCGCTTCAGCTCAAATAATGGCCGCCATTGATTTAAAGAAATGTTGAGTAATTTTTAAGTGGTTGTGTCATATTTATTTGCGTACTTTTACGTTGAAGCGTGCATCGACGCATGCTTCAAATATGTACAAATGGAGTACGCATTCGAGAAGTCCCCTCCGCTCTCCGTTTCTCATACTCTGATTTGGACTAATACTCCAACCCTTCCGTGCTCAATTTACAGTAGTATGCATTTTGCTTATCACCCACGGTAATGAAGCCGGTTGATGCTTCTCACATTAAAAAAATATTTAAAATATGGCTGGAACAGCATTGACTCCAAAATATGAATTTTATTTTCTATAAATATAATAAATACAGACTTCAAAACAGGTAGAGTTCAAATTTCTAAAACAAGGATAAAAGAAAAATGGAGAGGAGGTATAAAAGATGCAAACCCTCCAGACATCATATCCTTGCCTAAACTGAACCATGGGAACCCAGCAAACAACAAATGTTCCCATAACTTTAGAGAACGTTCAATAACCTTAGGAAATGACATAATGACTCTTTTCATGGGAATATACCAGTGATGTGCAAGGACTGTTTCCAAAAGATCATTCCCTTAATGTCAAACAGAAATGACCTCAGAATAAGATATTGTCCTAGACACATTTCATGGGAACATTGGTAGAAAAAGTACTAAAATTGTCATACTTGAGTAAAATGTAAAGATACCTTCATAGAAAATGACTCAACTGAAAGTCACCTAGTAAAATACTACTTTACAGAAAGTTTAAAAGTATCTGGTTTTAAATGTACTTAAGTACAGTGGTGGGAAAAGTACTCAAATGACCCTTCGCTAAGACCCAGTTTGAGACAACCAATCGCATAGCTCCAATGGATAGCATCCATTTTCATTTCAAAGAGGTCAGATTTTCTCCATGCAACCCTTATTACAAATAACGTTCACTCCCTAATTTCAGACCCTGGTCTGCAGTATATCACAGAGCAAATATGGATAATTGTTACTTCTTCCAAAAGAAAGGCAAAAAAAAAGAAGCGAGCAGGTGGAGCATGAGCAGGCAACAATGAATGAGGTGGAGTAGGCAGAACAAAAAGAATATCTAAATGCAGCGGAAGCGTTAGTCACAGGTTAGCGCAGGGTTGGTGGTAGCCATCTAGCTCATCTCCCTCAGTATAAGGGTTGGCTAATGCTAATAAGCTAAGCTTGCATTAGCTCTCGGCATCCTTAAGCTATTGGTTATCAGTCAGAGCTATTAAGCAGTATATGTAGTGAGTGGGCAAGCTAAGGATGTTATGAACATGATATTAAGAAAAGTGTATTTGATGCGTTTTGTTTCTGTAGCTAGATTGGCTGGCTAGCCACTTCAGTAGCTACTGTCTGGCTAGAGATGTAAGGTTCTGACTGAAGCACATATCTTCTGACTGACAGTGCCCCCATGTGGAAGGAAATTGAACTTTACTACAACTTGATATTTAACCATGTTTAGAAATGCGCAATGCTGAGGTGGTAGAACTGACTAAATGAAATTAATCAGAGAGGGCTTATAACCTAATCCATTCTACAGGTAAACTTGTTTATTTCATTATTGTATAGGCTATGTAACTATAACAAAGAAATAAACACAGCTCATTATTGAATCTGTGAAATTATTTAAGCTTTTTTATATTCACTTTTTTTATTTAACTAGGCAAGTCAGTTAAGAACAAATTCTTATTTACAATTACGGCCAACCAAAAGGCCTCCTGCAGGGACGGGGGCCTGAGATAAATGTTTTAAATAAATACAATATAAATATAGGACAAGACACATCACAAGAAAAGAGACAACACTACATAAGAGACCATAGAGAACATAGCAAAGCAGCAACACATGATACACTTAGCGACTTACTTGTTCTATTGTATAATTTGAGAGGTTAACCTGCAAGTAAGCATTTTGTTGCACCGTGTACTCTATGTATATCATGTGTATATGAAAAAATACAAATGTATTATAAGTGAAGGGGGAGGGCAGCCAGACAGGTGGAAGCTAGCCAGAAAAGGCATTAAAAGGTTGGATGGAAATCTGATTACTGAGGTCTTACTCCATTCTACAGGTCATATGTGTTGGCTCATGTCTCTTTATATTCATATAGCCTAGGGGCTATGTAGCTCCTTATCTATCATGTTTGGAGTTGTGTTGCTCTGTTATGCAGACATCTGAGTTTCTTGCCCTGGTTGTGTCAGTAAGCAGTATTTTTAAAGAGCAATTGCCAATTGCCCCTAAAAAAAAACAACTTCCCATTTAGAAAGCAGCGTGTGGCATTGACATGAGTCCGGAACATTTATTCTACAGTCAAAATTTACTACAAAGGATCATTTGTCATAAGGTCAGTCTCATCAAAAACTGAGTTGTGTGAGACTTGTGGTTGTGATTGCATCACAACATAAATGAAGTTGGGTTCATTTCAATCCACAGCAAGCAAGATATCATCAATTCAAAATGCAGCTGCACGTGACCTGATTGTAATACATGTGGTAAATTTGGGTTGACTTTGGATATCCCTTTAGGATTAGTTAAGGACCTTCAGTAAATTAAACAATGTACGGGTCAATATGTTCAAATTCCATTTGCTCCAGATTTCAATGATTTAAAAACCTCTAACCAACTCTAAAATTGTAGAAATTCATATACAAATATTGAAAGCATTTAATGAGAAAACTAAAAGGTGTGCAGCATGAAAATAGTATCTCTTTTACATTGTATAATTTATTGACGACTAACTAACTAGCCCCAGAGATTGACTTTGGATGGCCCATCTCTGATCGCACACCAGCCGGCTAAAACTTATTGTTGAAATAACTTGGCTAACTCTTCCCACCTGTGAACACACCCACATTAAACCACACCCCGAAAACAATTCACATTTGAATTCAGTCATGGCCGCTCGCATTTCTTAATGAAGCAAATCTAAAGCAAGACCAAATCAGGAAGTGCAGTCGCCCTTTACCACTAGCTAACGACTTGTTGCACATCTACTTTACAGATGTGCTAAGAAAGAAGAAAGATGAGAACGTCAGGACAGTAGAGTACTTAGAACAGCAGCAGCTAGGGGCAACTGGTAGGGAAGATGATGATTTAGGTCACTCAGACCAAAAACAAGTTAAGCTACCCCAGCATTCCCTTGACTGTTTTAGATTGCGAAAGAGACAAACCAGACAAGAAAGAGAGACAGCCAGCAGCAGAAGATGGAGAGAGACAGACAAGACAGAGATGGCAACAGAATAGGGGGGGGGGGGGTAGACAAGAGATGGCAACAGACAACACAGAGAAAGTGATGGAGGCAAAGGAGGGGTGAGCACACAGTTTACTGGGGAGTTTACTGGGGCGGCAGTGGTTAGAGCGTTGGACTAGTAACCGGAAGGCAAGTTCAAACCCCGCGCTGACAAGGTACAAATCTGTTGTTCTGCCCCTGAACAGGCAGTTAACACACTGTTCCTAGGCAGTCATTGAAAATAAGAATTTGTTCTTAACTGACTTGCCTAGTTAAATAAAGGTAAAAATATAAATACTACGCTTGTCTATGGATTCTAACTACTGCACAATGTGTGTGTGAGTGAGAGAGAGAGAGGAGTGTTTGGGTACTGTTGAATCCTTTAGTCACTTTGCCTCATTGGACAGGTCAGTCTGTTTGAAGTTGTTGAGTGGTATGGAGGTTTTTGGCAATACAGTGTAGATTGGAGATCTTCACAGGTCCAAAAAGTTGGACCCATTTTGAAATGGACCTAGGGCCTTACCCACCCAATTATATCAGCTCTTTTTCAGATCTGATTGATCAAAATAAAAAAAGATCAGAATTGGGCTGCCTGTGAATGCAGCCATGAGGTTGTGAGTTGAAATCCCTGGTGAGGTCATGCTGAATAATAATGACTGTATAAATTAACATGCACAGTGTAATCATGCATGTCAAATATGTAAGTTGAAAACACTATGTGTGTTCCCTAACCTTGCCAACAGACAAAGAGCTGTGAATGGATCAGTGGTTCACCAATTAGGTCCTTGATGGGTTCTGTAACATGTCATAAAAACATTTGAGAGTGTTAGAACGTTTCTTCAAGACCGTCAGGTGACATTGACAACTGATGCGCAGAAATTATCCTGCAACATTCCCATGAAACATGGCTAGCACATTCATATATTCTGAGAACATGGCAACCATGTTCTGTGTATGTTTGGTGGGACGTTGATGGAATATTCTCCTAACCTTCAGAAAACCAGACACATGAATGTTCTTGCAACGTGCCTAGAATATTAATATTGGATATTCTGAGAACATGGTAACCACTTTCTGGGTAAGTTATTTTTTACATTAGGGGAATGTTCTCTTAACTAATGGCAAAACATGCTAAATAGGTTCTTATTAAGTTTTTGCTAACATACATAGAACTGTCCCCTAACTAATGGAAAACTGGTCACTCAAACTTCAAGGGAATATTACAGTTAACAAAAAACGTTCTCTCCCTAGAATTGTTAGTTGGGAAGATCTAATCGCACTCATGTCCTCTCGTCTCTTCCGCAAAACCCATTGGATAAGTAAGCCAGATGTTCCTGCCCTCTGACCTGCTCTTCCAATGGGTTTTCAGATGGAGAAGAGAGGACACGAGAAGTATGCAATTGAGCTCTTCCCCATGTGCCTCTCCCACACCTTTAAATCACCTACACATAATTAGCAGGCCAAATTGGTGGGACGGCTGTCAATTAAACAATGCCTGTCCAAAAACAAACACACAACATTATTAAATCCACTTATTGGGTTGAAACACACTCACATACACAGTATTAAACGTACCTTTGGTGTTGGTAGTAGTCTATGAGCGTTATAGACAGGAGAGTTCCAGAGCAGAGGAGAAGGAATAGAACCAGGTAACACATTGTTACAACAGGTCACAGACTGAATGACAACTACACTATCTGTCCATCAGGGAAGGGAATAGAGGTGTGTCTGTGGGAAAATCTCAATGGTCTGTGCTATTCAAGATCCTTGGGATGTCCCTACCCTGTTGAAATTGACATTTTAAATGGTAAGGGTATAGGGTAGGAACATCCCAAGGATTCCAAATAGTACTAACCAAATCTCAATTGCATACTCCTCGTGTCCTCTCTTTGCAGCCAGTACAAAACCCATTGGATGAGAAAGCCAGAGGTCCCTCCCCTCTGACCATCTCCTCCTATGGATTTTGAGAAGGGGGAGAGGATGAGAGGAGTATGCAATTGAGATGTTGTGTGTGTGTCAGGGTTGGGCTTAATTCTGAATTTTGGAATTGACTTCCATTCAACTCGTGTTAAAATTCTAATTGAATAGGCCACACCCCACAAGATGCAGAATTTGAGTTTGAGTGACAGGAAGTGGAATTTAATTGAGTCAAAGAGGAAGAGGCGGAGCGGGAGGGAGGGATAACTGGGCCCAACATCTGTCTTCTCCAGCAGGTGGCAGTTGTTAGTTTTTTTTCGCTCACCAAGCCAGGACTTTTTGTATGGAGGCCAATGAGTGTCAAATTTGGTTAACAAAAATATTAATGGTTTATTTGCTACATGTGGCTTACGAACAGAAGTTTCGTAATGCTTTGGTTGTTATGAGTGTACTGATATAAGTAGGAGACTTGACATCCTGGCAACTTTGAGAAAAAACACTTCATATTGGAGTTGTGCCCGTTGTCACGCGCATACCTGCCCTCTCATTGGCTAGAATGCTCCCACCTGATCTTGTCTCCTCCCGACGACCTTGCATTTTTGAAGGCATTTAATTTCGTTGTTATAGTGGCCATTTGAGTATCTGGTCAATATAATGGGTATTCTGTGATTCAGTGCAATTCAAAGAAATTCCTGTCATAGAACATACATTTAATTGAATTTGACAGGTCACACTTCCATATACCAAATCATCTCTTTTCTCTGGAAACAATGTTCATATACTCTTTTAACCTTAGTGCTTAGGGTGGCTTCAAGTGCTCATAGGAAATGGGTAGTCGTAAGTTCGATATGAATGTGTTCACGTGCCTTTTCAATCAATAAGATTTTAGCTAGCTAACATTGCTAATAGTAAAGCTAGCTTGGTTAACAATGACATATGGTCAAACTAGCTACATTCTCCATACTAATATGGTTGTAACTGTCAAAAACAGATTTGTTGTCATCTTTTGGTTGAAAAGGTAAAAGGTCAGTAGTAAAATGTCACAACTTGGGTAATAACATTTTCTCAGTCTCCCACTTGTAATTCTGAGTTGGAGGGTTTTCCAACTGGGAACTAAGAGCTCCCTTTAACACCGATTGCATGTGAACACGGCACTAGAATAGCCAATTATATTTCCACCAACTATTTAATTTGTTTTGTATATTTTTGGAGGCCTCAGGGTCAGCTTGAGGGTTAAACAATTGTATCCTGGGAAATTGAGAATTTTCCCCGTATTGAACTAAATGTATGTGATTAATGACATATAATAACTTTAGAATATTCACATACAGGCTTATTTTCCTTGATCATTCATTTTGAGAGTTTGTTCTGAAAATAAATTGTTTTGATAATATTGTATATGCATGTAGTGTATATAATGACATGTTTGTTTTATGTACAATGTGTATTTTATATATATAATGAACTAGGCATTTGCATTTAATTGAATTTCATTGAATTCAATTATATTTCCTTTTAATTCAAATGGCAATTCTTTATCCTGTTTACTACTTCAATTAAAATTCAAGAACTGAATTGGAATTTGAGGCATTCTTAACTCAATTCTGAAGTGAGCCCGACCCTGGGGTGTGTGTGTGTGTGAGTCAGATGTTTTTATTCAGCCCAATCAAGGATTTGCTACACTGCAGAAATATAAGGGTCAAGTTTATCCTGTTCATCACGAAACACACAATCACACTCATGTCTACTAACTTGTGTTTTATCGACCAGTTTTGCATTGATACAATTTTGAAGTAACATGGGGATGGATGGGCAGCACTGTGGAGCAACGTTTGTTCTTCGGCATACCAGTATTAATTCCATGGTAACCAATATAAATTCAGAACAAATCAACATAAATCACAATACCAATGCTCAGCTGTTACTAAATCAAATAAATTGTTATTTGTCACATACACATGGTTAGCAGATGTTAATGCGAGTGTAGCGAAATGGTTGTGCTTCTAGTTCTGACAATGCAGTAATAACGAGTGATCTAACCCCAAAATTTCACAACAACTACCATATACACACAAGTGTAAAGGGATGAAGAATATGTACATAAAGATATATGAATGAGTGATGGTACAGAACGGCATAGGCAAGATGCAGTAGATGGTATCGAGTACAGTATATCCATATGAGATGAGTAATGTAGGGTATGTAAACATATAGTGCCATTGTTTAAAGTGGCTAGTGATACATGTATTACATAAAAATGGCAAGATGCAGTAGATGGCATAGAGTACTCATATACATATGAGATGAGGAATGTAGGGTATGTAAACATTATATTAAGTGGCATTGTTTAAAGTGGCTAGTGATACATTTTTTACATCAATGTTTCTATTATTAAAGTGGCTGGAGTTGATTCTGTATGTTGGCAGCAGCCACTCAATGTTAGTGGTGGCTGTTCAACAGTCTGATGGCCTTGAGATAGAAGCTGTTTTTCAGTTTCTCGGTCCCTGCTTTGATGCACCTGTACTGACCTCGCCTTCTGAATTATAACGGGGTGAACAGGCAGTGGATCGGGTGATTGTTGTCCTTGATTATCTTTACGGCCTTCCTGTGACATTGGGTGGTGTAGGTGTCCTGGAGGGCAGGTAGTTTGCCCCCGGTGATGCGTTGTGCAGACCTCACTACCCTCTGGAGAGCCTTACGGTTGTGGGTGGAGCAGTTGCCGTATCAGGCAGTGATATAGCCCGACTGGATGCTCTCGATTGTGCATCTGTAAAAGTTTGTGAGTGCTTTTGGTGACAAGCCAAATTTCTTCAGCCTCCTGAGGTTGATGAGGCACTGCTGCGCCTTCTTCACCATGCTGTCTGTGTGAGTGGACCAATTCAGTTTGTCCGTGATGTGTATGCTGAGGAACTTAACTTACTACCCTCTCCACTACTGTCCCTTCGATGTGGATAGGGGGGTGCTCCCTATGCTGTTTCCTGAAGTCTACGATCATCTCCTTTGTTTTGTTGACGTTGAGTGTGAGGTTATTTTCCTGACACCACACTCCGAGGGCCCTCACCTCCTCCCTGTTGGCCATCTCATCGTTGTTGGTAATCAACTCTAACACTGTAGTGTCGTCTGCAAACTTGATGATTGAGTTGGAGGCGTGCGTGGCCACGCAGTCGTGGGTGAACAGGGAGTACAGGAGAGGGCTCAGAACGCACCCTTGTGGGGCCCCAGTGTTGAAGATCAGCGGGGTGGAGATGTTGTTGCCTACCCTCACCACCTGGGGACGGCCAACACACTGACTCAACTCCAGCCACTTTAATAATGGGAATTGATGGGAAATGATGTAAAATATATCACTAGCCACTTTAAACAATGCTACCTAATATAATGTTTACATACCCTACATTATTCATCTCATGTGTATACGTATATACTGCACTCTATATCATCCACTGCATCTTTATGTAATACATGTATCACTATCCACTTTAACTATGCCACTTTGTTTACATACTCATCTCATATGTATATACTGTACTCGATACCATCTACTGTATCTTGCCTATGCTGCTCTGTACCATCACTCATTCATATATCTTTATGTACATATTCTTTATCCCCTTACACTTGTGTATAAGACAGTAGTTTTGGAATTGTTAGTTAGATTACTTGTTGGTTATTACTGCATTGTCGGAACTAGAAGCACAAGCATTTCGCTACACTCACATTAACATCTGCTAACCATGTGCATGTGACAAATAAAATTTGATTTGGATTTGATTTGATTTGCTCAACACGTTATTCATTTTCATTAATTTGAGACACATTTCATGACACAGGTACTCTACTTTTATCTATAGCCCAAAAAGTATTTGATGTTTCAAATACAGTGTAATCAATGCATTGCAGTGCATGTAGGGGTGGTAGAGGGGGAAAAGTGCTGCTGGGTTTGCAGAGCAAGGTTCCTAATGAAATGACAGACTCTGCTGAGTACACCCCTCGCCCATACCCGGGGGCAAACCAGGGACCCTCTGCACACATCAACAACAGTTACCCTCGAAGCATCGTTACCCATCGCTCCACAAAAGCCTCGACCCTTGCAGAGCAAGGGGAACCACTACTTCAAGGTCTCAGAGCAAGTGACGTCACCGATTTAGCGCACACCGCTAACTAAGCTAGCCGTTTCACATCCGTTACATAGGCTCTTATCGAAATGTAATCCATTACAGTTATATATATATATATATATATATATATATATATATATATATACCTGTACTTTCAGTTACCTTTTGATTACTTTCCCCTTAATAGGCTTTAGAATAAGACAAACAGGATCCATCAAACACATTTGGTGTATTCATAGTGGTCTCTGACTTTTGGTCAGACTTGCTCAGGTGGAACTTAAACTTGTGCCTTTTTTCAATGCCGAATTGCATTTGTCATTGAGAAAAACGGAATAATACAAAAATCTTTAACAAAATCTGTCTGTTTAGCTAGAAACTTCTGGGTTTTTGTATGGACTGTGTCTCAATCCACCATATGTCGGCCTTCTGCATCTGCGGTGGAAGAAGATAGAGCTACAGTGGTGTTTGTCAGACCAGAAGACATCCCAAAACTATGTCTTCTCACGGCTCTACAACACCCACAATCTTCACTGGACTCGTGAGAAGGTTTCCCGTGAGTGTGAGGTAAAAATCCTGATGCTTTCCTATATCTCTTATGCATTTCAAACACCTCAAACCCTACTTTCTTTTTTGCCATGTATGAATGTATTATTCAATGTGTTTCCATAGATTAATAGGAGTATGGTCTAATCCAATGTTTTATAAAAAATTGTTTTGGGTAACAAAACAACTCAAAATTAAATAGCTAAATGGTCCATCTTATGACCATATTAAAACAATTACATATGTTTGTTTAGTAGATATCGCCATCTAGAGGCTTAAATTGACAGATGTTGGATCTTAATTTGACCTTGTGCATGGCAGGAGGAAAATAATCCTGCAGCAGGAGGATTTTAATTAATAATGAATATTTATAATCACCACCCGTGGGCAGCTGGAAACGATGTGTGTAGGCTATACAGAACACAGAGAGGAAGAGGCGAAGCGAGAGGAATAACTGGGCCCAAAATCCATCTTGTCCAGCAGGTGGCACATTTCATTTTTTTTCACTCACCAAGCCAGGAGTTTTTGTATGAAGGTCAAAGGCCGTGTCGAATTTGGTAAACAAAAAATGTAATGGTTTATTTGGTACGTGTGGCTTTTTCAAATATACGTTTTGTAATGCTTAGGTTGTATCGGAGTGTACTATATAAGTATAACTTTATATCAGAGTTGTGCCAGTTGTTCACATGCGTATAACTTATTGGTGCCTCAGTGCCTGTGACACAACGGTTACAGCTGCTGACCCCGGCACATGTAACATGGGCTTGAATCCGGCCCACTGACATACTTTCCTAGTTTCTCTCTGTGGCTTGCTGTACTTGTACTCTTACTCAAGTCATTTCTGAAGGAAGTAACTTTTCACTCTGATACATTTTACCAAATCACTTCAGTTACATAGATTTATATTATTATATCCTCATTGTTGTTTGAAACACCAAATTTGGAGTTGAGGTTGTTTTTTTTGTACATGAATCGATACTATTGTTTCCCCGTTATGTCTGTATGAAAGTTTCCCGACCCCTTGACCTATGAAATGTATTCAAAATAACTTGTCATCAAAACTCTTAAGTCCATTGGCTTCAAAGTTCTGTTGAACTCCGTATCTCCACCACTGTTCTTGAAGTGAAGTGCACGTTGTAACGGTTTTGACTTGAGGTTATTATTTATAGGGGTGCCAGGTAGGTTGTGCCTACCTGAGAAAACATTGGTTTCTCCTTTTAGTTTGAGAGGGAATGAGTCCCATCTGGTCCGTCAAGTCTACACCAATACAAAGGACTTATGTAAAAGTCAGGATGGAAATAAACTTTTCATAAACCCTTAAAACATTGGAAATAACTTCCAAAACAACTATTCTTTTGCGTGGGTTGTATTAGCAACATCAATGATTACACACACATATAATAATATAACAATGAGTTCTGGTTCCTCCAGAAATGTCCTGTACCTCGGGCCTAAAAAGAGTCCAGCCCGGGAAAGGAGTTCAGGGAACTCAAGTGACTTCTGTCACGCAATGTTTGTCCGTTCATTCAGTGTAGCGTAAACCCAGTATTAATCATACAATCCATATAACAATTATTTTACCACAGAACTTTAAAGCGTATCAACTCTTACTAAGTCCTCAACTACAACTAACTACATAAATCATCACCGTATACATGACATCAAAACAAATGAAATACTGTATACAAAAAGGTGGTAGTCAGTCGGTCAGTCAGACAATCCAATCCGCCAATAGATCTCCAGCGGAGAAAGGCCACGAAGAACAGAGAGGTGTAGTCCACTGAAGCAAAGAGTGGATCCGATCCTGGGTAAACTCAATTAGGCTACAAAACACACGTTTAACGGCAACAAAACAACGGAATAGAGAAGCGTCGGGAACTGAGGGTTGAACACATCCTCATTCACGTCTCCATCACAACCCCACTTTTGCGCAGCTGATGCTGGCTATTTAATTGGGAAAGCGCCCTATTGGAAGGAGCTGCACTGAGACGGTTCAGAAAAATTCAGGGCCGTCACACACCCCCTCCCCTGGAAAAAGCCGACCATTGCACTGGAAGGCACATCTTAGTCGGGGAAACCGAGAAAGGTCTCCTCATCACTTTCCTCTACAAAAATATTCATGACTTTTTTTTCACGCTCCTCAGCCGAGGGGTAACAGGCCTTAAGGTGTGAGCCTTCTGGGTCTGGGAATCCGAAAAAAGTCTCCTCACTTTCCTCTTCAAAGATATCCAGGACCTTGCGGCGCTCAATCGCCTCCAATTCCTCAGCCGAGGGGTAACAGGCCTTAAGGCGTGAGACATGGACAATGCGCATATCATCACCCGTGTCCTCTTTCACCACTCGGTAGTTCAAAGGGCCCATCTGCTCCACAATCCTATATGGTCCTTGCCATTTAGGAGCGAGCTTGGCCGAGAAGAATTGTTCAGCTTTTGAGTAAGGATGAGAGCGAAGCCACACCCGATCACGAAGCTGGAACTGCATGTCTCGTCTGTTCTTATCATAATTTCTCTTCTGCTTGAGTCGAGCCTGGATCATGTTCTTTGAGACAAGAGCTCTCAAGTCATGGAGATGGACTACCTGGTCATAGCAAGCAGCGTCTGGAGTAAGCTGCTGGGGCTGTAGCACCATATCCAAGGGTCCTCGGAGGGGACGACTTAGGCTCAGCTCTGCAGGTGTGACTCCAGTGGACTCTTGCACAGCAGAATTCAGGGCAAATCGATACTCGTGAAGGTGCTTGTCCCAGTGTTTGTGCTGGGTCCCTACATAGGAAGCAATCATTGTCTTCAAGGTTCGATTTACTCTCTCAGTGAGATTGGTCTGTGGGTGATAGGCCGTGGTCAACTTCTGTCTCAGGTTCCATCTTTGGCAGGTCTCCTCAAAGAGACCAGAGACAAATTGGGAACCTCGATCAGACAGGATGTAATCAGGCACTCCCCAGCGAGTCAGGATCTCTTTCGTAAGGATGTTAGAGACGGTACTTGCTGTGGCCTGACACAGGGAAAAGAGTTCCACCCACTTTGAATAATAATCAACAAAAACAAGCATAACAAATGGCACCCCAGATGGGACAGCTCAACATTGAGAACTAACCAAAGCAAATCTTTTGTGTGGAATTAAAACAATGGATTCAACCCAAGATAATGTGCTCATTCATGTCATACCTGTCAATGGGAATACACAGGGCCATTCTGACCATCAAGCTGACAATACAAATCTTAATGTGAATGGAGATAATGGAGTTGATTTGGGCCAGAGCCCTGGGAATCTGAATGCTTGGTCTGAACCACAGGCCACAGGAGGTCTAACCAGTTACTCACTTATTGACATGGATCTGTGTGGAAGTACTGAGCTAACCCTCCCTCTGGCACCCAACCTTCCTCCATTGGCTGGTTTATCTCCAGAAGTTGTAGTCTTACAACTTCAAGCTGACATCCTTGATATTCGTCGGACTCAACAACATCTCCAAACTCTTATCCACCATAAATTCAAATGTCTGAGGGAAGAGCAACAACAGAGTGCCATGGAATTCAGAAACTCACTGAGCACTCTAACCCACACGCTGACAGAGCTCAGTGAGAGTGGAAGACTGGAAATTACTGGTGCCATGGACAGGCAGTTTGACTATCAACGAAACCAACTCACTGCCACTCTCCAATGGCGCCTGCAACATCATCACCCTGAGGTCCTCAAGGACGTTAATTCTGTTTTTTCTCCCATGGTTAACACTGTAGACCACTTGCAGACAGAGCTCTCTAATTGTGTTAAAATGTTGGATGACGTGTCTGTGGACATGGCCTCCATTAGGCACAACTCCTTACACAGAGTTTCTCTGGTATCCACTTCTGTTCAGACCACTGAGGGCCAAGCTGGCACCTCTGAACAGCCAAGACCAGGCCATGCTGCAGCCACCCCTTGCAGGATGCAATCCACCATGCATCCTGGTGTTCATTTTCATTGTCCGATAACGCTCTCCCCCTCTACTTCCTCAATCCCTCCTAGCTCGTTTGTTCATGGTGATTTGAGTAGACGTCATGTAGGGGCGATGCCCATTAAATTGCAATTTCCCACCTTTGGGAAAAAAGATGACAGTCCTGATCCGCTAATGTATCTAGAAAGATGTCGTGACTTTCTTGCCCTCAATACCCTGGCTGACGAAGAACTCCTTGCCACATTGAGGAATGTGTTGCATGGGACAGCTCGAGACTGGTGGGAAGTGGTACGTCTCACCTCTACCTCCTGGGCTGACTTTGAGGCCAAGTTTTTGTCTGCATTTCTGTCTGAGGACTACACAGATGAATTGGCAGACAGAGTCAGAAATCGAGTACAAAGAGAGAAAGAGAGTATCCGTGACTTTGCATAGGGTTACCACTCCCTGTGCAGAAGGTGGAAACCTGGCATTGAGGAGGAAGAGGTCATTAAATTGATCTTGAAGAACATCAACCCACTACTAGCCAGTCAACTCCGAGAACGAGTCACCACTGTCGATGGACTGGTTCGCTTGGGACAGCAGTTTGAGAAGGACAGAGAATGCCAACAGCAATATGACCAGAGAAAGAAACAGACACCCAAACAGTTACCCCAGACAGACCATCAACAACAGCCAGAGTCTCCAGCCAAGACCCCTCTCATGTTCTGTTGGAGATGTAGCCAAAAGGGACATTCTTCAGCTACATGTCCAAGACCGTATCAAGTAAACCCTTCCAGAAACCACAAATCACAACAGGCCAACACACCTAACTCTTTTCACAGGAATGGCCATCCTACTCTGGGTGCTTTAACCAGAGCTGATATCCCAAGAGTCACTGCCTACGCCCCCCCCATCGACATCCCCTTCCTTTCAGTTAATACCGAACCAACTGGTGTTACCCCTGTCCATAGGCCTATGGACAGGAAGAGCCATCTTGGATACCGGGTCATTCTACACACTGGTCAATGAGAAACTGTGGAAGGAGGTTTAAAGGTCCACAATACAACTTGAAGCCGTGGACAGAAGGTCCACTCTATCTGGCTGATGGTGAGTCTAGACAACCACTTGGATGGAGTGAGGTAGAGTTCCGCCTGTGTAACCGCTCCTATATGATTCCTTCTGTTATCCTACAAACAAGGAACCTTGCTTTTCCTGTCGTGTTGGTAATTGATTTCATGTACTTCAGTGGTGTCCAGATTGATATCGCACACAATTGCTACTGGTTTCCATACAATCCGAGCAAGAAGCATTTCTTCCCATCAGAAGCTACAAAGTTACATGATTGGGGTTCATATGTCTTCTCTGCCGTTGCTCCGTTACCACTAACCCTTGATAATCCTTCTGACGATCTCCTTTTACAGGCTGTGAGAAGAGCTCAGCTGGAACAGCCAGAGGAGTTAAGGTTGTTGGAACAGCTGCAGAATAATGCTGATGTATGTACTTCAAAGCTGGGAGGCACCGGGCTCCTGAAGCACAAAATATTCCTTACACATGAAATGCCGATCAAGCAAAAGCCATATCGTTTGTCCCCAGCGAAGCTAATCATCCAAAAGGGACTCATTAATGATATGTTAACACAAGATATAATAGAACGTTCGTCCTCTCCCTGGGCTGCTCCGGTTGTCCTCATCCCAAAAAAGACTGGTGGTCTTAGATTTTGTGCGGACTATAGGAAGATCAACAATGTTTCCCAGACTGATGCCTATCCTCTTCCCACCATCCATGAGATCCTGGAGTCATTGTCTGGTGCTGTTGTGTTCACTGCCCTTGACCTCAATAGTGGTTATTGGCAGGTTAAGATGGACCAGGAAAGCAAGGACAAGACTGCTTTTGTCTGTGCTGAGGGCTTGTTTTCCTTTAAAGTGATGCCCTTTGGATTAAAGAATGCCCCTGCCACTTTCCAAAGACTCATGGAGATTGCGTTAGGTGAGCTCAAAGGGAAGATCTGTTTGGTCTACCTGGATGATATAATTATCTACTACCAGAACAGAGAACAACACTTTCAAGATCTTCAAGCAGTGTTGGACAAGCTAAGAGAAGCTAGTCTGACCTTGAATATGAAGAAGAGCAACTTCTGCCAAACCTCCCTGAAGTTCCTTGGGCATATTGTGTCTTTTCATGGCATTCATGTGGATCCTGAAAAGACAAAGGCTGTACAAGACTTCCCTGTGCCAACCACACTCAAGGCCCTTCAACGGTTCCTTGGTATGGCTGGATGGTACCATCGGTTTGTGTCAAACTTCTCCCAGGTGGCAGAACCCCTCAACGCGTTGAAGCGAAATAGGAGCGAAATTCCAATGGACGGCAGAGTGCCAGACCTCCTTTGAAACCCTGAAACGACACCTCGTCACACCTCCCATTTTAGGTCATCCCAACTTTGATTGCCCTTTTGTTGTTTACACTGATGCAAGTGATGTTGGACTTGGTGCTGTCCTAGTCCAACAGACTGGACTTGGCACTGAAGAAGTGCTAGCGTTCGCCAGTCGGACATTGAATGGAGCAGAACGGAACTACTCCACAACCGAGCAAGAGTGCCTTGCAGTTGTCTGGGCTTTGGAAAAGTGGAGGTACTACCTGGAGGGAAGACACTTCACTGTGGTCACTGACCATTCCTCCCTTGTGTGGGTGTTCAAGACCAACAAACCAAGTACCAGACTCATAAGATGGGCTCTACGGTTGCAAGAGTTCACCTTTGCAGTAGAATACAGGAAAGGAAAATACAACACTGTTCCAGATGCCTTGTCCAGAGCTTCTGCTTGTGATAACGGTGGCCCTCATCTTACATCTGCTACGGTCCTGTCAAGCAGTCGAGACTCACCAAAAACAGACTTTCCCATCTCTGATGAGGCCATATGGAAAGCCCAACAGGATGATCCAGAAGTACATGCGTTGTACCAGACTATCCTGGAAGATGGAGAAAAGATGGTCAATCCTACCACAAAGCTGACCATCATGGAAGACAAAGTCTACCGTGTTGTACAACTACCTCACAGAACCCTCTACCAATTGTACATACTTGAAACTCTACGTCTACAACTGCTTCAACATTTTCATGAAGACCCATTAGCTGGTCATTTGGGCAGGTTCAAAACCTACAAGCGGTTGCAAGCGTTACTGTACTGGCCACATCTGAGCATGGATGTGAAGTCACACATCCGAAACTGTCAGTTTTGTCAAATGTACAAACCAGAAGGTAGAAAGCCCGCTGGCAATTTGCAGCAAACGGTGGTTACCCGACCTTGGGAAGTGTTAGGAGTGGATTTGATCCTGGGTAAACTCAATTAGGCTACAAAACACACGTTTAACGGCAACAAAACAACGGAATAGAGAAGCGTCGGGAACTGAGGGCTGAACACATCCTCATTCACGTCTCCATCACAACCACACTTTTGCGCAGCTGATGCTGGCTATTTAATTGGGAATTAAAGGGAAAGCGCCCTATTGGAAGGAGCTGCACTGAGACGGTTCAGAAAAATTCAGGGCCGTCACAACGTCATCACTCCTGAGGATATTTCTGTTTGTGGGTTCGTAGCCAGACACAATCAGAGGTAAGATGCACTTTAATAACCTTCTGCCTTTGTAATATCATATTTCTGGAGTAAGATAAGCATTTCTCAGATACAATTTTGCTGTTGAAAATGTATTTGGGGGCGAGTGCAAATCAAATGGCTAGGTAGCTAACTAGCTTTGGCTAACCCAGAATCTGACAAAGTTGACTCTTATGAGGATTCTGTGCACTATAGCCCGTTACCATATATGTGATTGAATATTATCTGCTGTTGGCTTGTGTGGATGTATGTATGTGTTTTGCAACATAGCTGACTTGAAACATTGTCAACAGTTTCAGGGCCATAGGCCTTTCTCATGATGGAAAAATACAGAATAACATGAAGACAGGACTGTGCAATTAGTTGGGGGGGCACATTCAGAACGTAGTGTTGCGAGAACAAACGGTCTTTTGTTAGATAACAGGAGCCAGGTGCGAGATAACGGTATCGAGCATGAGCGCATAGATATTCTTCACAGCAAGTTACATCTATCAACTGGAGCGCCCGGTGGCTGGTACCAGCTCGTACGACAACAATCAATGATAGGCTGTGTGAGTCTAAACCACGCCCAGTCTCTACTCTGACAGGCCGGCCCGGAAGCAGGAACTACTACTGTCATCGGGGTATATTATAATATCTTTGTCAGGAACAAGTCAGTTCTCTGTTTGCCCTGCGAGGTGGGACAGAGAGCCCGTATATATGCAAATTGCATTTACCACTTATTGCTTAGCTAATAAAAAATACATAGTATACAATCTGTGACTCATTGTCATATTTATCCTGATACCAGATTCGAATTGACGCAACTCTAACACTCCTGTTTTAAGCTCCCCATATGATCTCTGCTTGTTGGCTAACTAGCCACCTTATCATTGGCATAAAGAGTGAACGGATTCATCAGATGTTTGGCAATAGCTAACTAGCTATTACATTAGGTTGCCACTAGATAAACTGGCTAAGCAAGCTAGCTGCAGTGTAAACCATGCAGTTAGTTAAAGTTATCCAAATCAACCAGTCAGTCCAGCCAAGCATCCCCCCGACTCCATTGCTTTCTCACTCTGTGTTAGCTGAGGACCACTCAACTCTGTTATTTTCTTTTGAGTTAAGTATTAATAACTGGTCGCGCGATATGCTAGCAACAACATTGAATCACCATCAGTCGATACTTGTAAAAATGTCAATTCTGAAAACGCTTACCTGTACCTACTGTATGTTTGTCCTATACAGTTATGGCCCTCCCACAGGATGCTGAAATTCATACTTTTAACCACTAACCTTTTCCTAATTTATGTTGCTCAACACAATGGGAATGCGGCTGTGCAAATTGAATCTCAACTGACAAAGCTCGTCAAGGCCGCTAGTTGAGCAACACAGGAGGAAAAAGTCGGGTGGTTGTATTCAATAAACATTTTCATTAAAAGTAAGAATTTCAGCACCCACAGTGCCCTGCTTTGCCATTTGATTTGCACTCCCCCCCCCCAAACACAATTTCAACAACATAATTATATCTGAGAAATACTTATCTTACTCCAGAAATATATAAAATATTTTTAAAAAGGCAGAAGGTAATTAAAGTGCAACTTACCTCTGATCGCATCTGGATACAAACCCAGGACTGCAGTTGTATAGGACAAACATAGGTGCAGGTAAGCATTTTCAGAATTAGCAAATCGCAAGACCAGTTATCGATACTACTTCTTCTATGGTATAATGGCGTTCGCACCAATTGGATGTGCATTCCGCCACCTACTGTGCGGGTGGATAATAAGGATCCAAAAAGGGAAGAAAAAAAACATGGGTAAAAATAAATAAAATATCATACAAACTATCAAGAAAGAAATGAACTAAACAAAATCAACCTGCTTTTCTGTAAAAAACAAAAACAAAGCACAAATTCTAATCAGGTCCCTACACAGGGTCAGAAAACTCTGGTGAGGGCGGGACATTTCCTAGCGACAATAGACCTTGCAGGGCTTCTGCTGTAAAGTCTTGGAGCCCCAAAAACTTCTCGGCTGCAGATAATGATATACAGCTTCTTGGACTTTTTAGACACTTGTGCTGTACAATTAATCACTGAGGTTATAAATGCCACAAAATCCACCTTCTTCACAATGAGTGTATACAGATCACTCGATTACCTTAAAACAATAGCAACTGGTTGCAATGCAACTGGTTGCAATGCATCCACCGCCATATCATCAACACTGTTGCCTCTACGGTACTTGTCATCTATACTGCTGAGGAGTATTTTTGTTCGTAATAATGCCCTTTTGTGGGGGGAAATTCATTATGATTGGCTGGGCCTGGCTCCCCAGTGGGTGGGCCTATGCCCTTCCAGACCCATGGCTGCACCCCTCCCCAGTCCTGTGCAATCCATAGATTAGGGCCTAATTTATTTATTTCAATTGACTGATTTCCTTCTATGAACTGTAACTCAGTAGAATCTTTGCATTTTATATTTTTGTTCATTACATGTACCATGAGACTCCAGCTATGACTCCTTTGACATGCGCCCTGCTCGGAAGGTCAATAAATGTTACTTCTGACATGGACAATTTAGGCAGATCCAGTGCACACTCCGTCTGTTCTTCATCGACACAATTAACCATAACAAGGCCGCTTCTAGTCACCTTGATTGAATCCCCCTTTCCCACTGCTTCTTCACAGTCCTCGATACAAATAAAAATATACAAATGGATTTCCCAAATGAATCTCCTTGCCCACAAAACACAGGCCAGTAAGAAATTCATAATTGAACAGGTCTTCTACAATAACTTTGGCTCGTTTTTTTCCATTCTTTGATTTCTCTAATTGTCCACTCGTTGTCACACACTTCACTTGCCACACTTTCAGATTCAAGGACTGTCGCCATTTTCTCCCCAGTTATCAATACTCAACCCGCCATGATATAAGAGAACGGAGTTGAGCGTTCCTCAGGTGCAGTGCCTTCAGAAAGTATTCATACCCTCTTGACTTTTTCCACATCTTGTTGTGTTACAGCCTGCATCTCAAATACTTTGAGATGTTGTGTCACTGATCTACACACAATACCCCATAATGTCAAAGTGGAATTGTTTTTAGCAGTAAGTGTTGTAGTACTCGAGTCCTCTCTCTCTCTCGACCACGTATTGAGTTTCTCGTTCTTGCCTTGGTGTCGGATACATTTTTACTTGGTCTCGGACAGTGAGGACTTGTCATTTCTTCCCGAGACCAGTCAAAACCAGCAGAGTAAAGAAAAAACTCATTATCAGCTTTCATTCAGTCAAATATAAGGCCAAATATTATCGTCTATTGAAACCTTTGATTTCTACTTTACTCATAACATTACTGTCATTGGAAAATATCCTCAAACTTTGTTGAAATTTACTTGACTCGCTGGTAGGGAAGATTGGGGGAAATTGTTGGAGTTGTGCACTTACTATTAGTAAAGTGGAGACCTGTTGGCATTACAAGTCAATGTGATTGCTTATTTTCCACCATAATTTGCAAATAAATTCATAAAAAATCCTACAATGTGATTTTCTGGATTTATTTTCTAATTTTGTCTGTCATAGTTGAAGTGTGCCTATAATGAAAATTACAGGCCTCTCTCATCTTTTTAAGTGGGAGAACTTGCACAATTGGTGGCTGACTAAATACTTTTTTGCCCCACTGTATATTAGTGTTTCATTTTATATATATATATATATTTTTTACAAATGTTATAATTGTTCTTACACTTGTAGTATTTTGTGTAGATCATTGACAAAAAAAGACAATTAAATACATTTTAATCCCACTTTTTTGTGGAGAGAATGTGGAGTAAATCAAAGGGCGTGAATACTTTCTGACAGCACTGTAGCATCAGCAATCCAGGGTATACATCATTAGTGGGAATCAAACCCACGCTGACACAATAGGTCTATATGGGAACGCTGAAGGATGCGGCCATAACTGCTAGACCACCCTACGATTGAATTCAATTTTGACAGTTCATTCAAAACCTTCGGACACTCCGTGCTTGTATGTCGTAGCCTAGTAGAGTACAATATCTATCTTGTGTTATTTAAGCAATAAGGCCCAAGGGGGTGTGGTATATTGGGATAATCTATTGCAAACCCCAGAGGTGCCTTATTGCTATTATAAACTGTTTACCAACATAATTAGAGCAGTAAAAAGATGTGTTTTGTCATACCCATGGTATACGGTCTGATATACCACAGCTGTCAGCCAATCAACATTCAGGGCTCAAACCACCCAGTTTATAATTAGCTATGTAAAATTATGGTTGTTGACGTGTATGGCTACATAGCAGATCCATTTTTGTACATTTGAATGTTGCAGTAATAGGATCTAGGCCTAATGTTTGAAAGAGCGAGAGAGAATATTATTTTGATAGCAGACCTGATCCCAATGACTCTACTGCCCCAGCCTGGAGAGAACGACAACTGCGTTTGAATTTCCTGATGCAAAAGCAGACAAAAGAGTGATCCTGATGCAAAAGCAGACAAAAGAGGGATCAAGTTCAGATCTGACGTCTGTAGAGGATAAAAATAAGAGTACATCAACATCCATATTTTTTTTTTCAAGTTGGTTGCTATACTGTGAAAAACAGTTGTACTTAACTAGTGCAACAAAAAAAAGATGATCGTCTGGGTCCCTATCATCTTTGTGGCCAATTCCACTGCTTGTTCTCATTCGCTAATTCTTGGTAGCGTCTTGTCAGTTCTTGGCAGTGAAGGGCGATATGATTGGATGAGAAGGTTTGGAGGGGCTGGACCTCTGACCTTCTCATCCAATGTGTTTTGAGAAAGAGGCGAGAAGAGGGGACGCGAGGAATCAAGTGAATCAATTGAGATTCTCCCCTAGACTCCCCGTTATCAGGGGGGGGGCAACTCTGGTTGTAGTAGTCGCGCTCAGCAGCCGCACCCGAGCTCGAAACTGGAGTGGGAAGAAGCAAGCGCAAATGCCATCCCGAGCGCATCTTTGAGAAGCGACAGGATCAAAACAATAATTTCGGACTGTGAAAAATACCACGGTCAAACATCGTCTCATCTGACCTTAAGAAAAAGCGGAGGGACAAGAGCATTCATGGAAATAAAATAGAAACCTGCGAGTTTTAATTGTTTTCTTTTAATCTTTTTTTTCTGACAACAACACAGCCATTTCAACCCCAAAATGACAGAGATAACCAATTTAAGACCAGCATATGGTAAGACATATTTTTTCTCATAATAATTAACGAAAAACAGCTGTATTTAGGCTACTTATTGGATGCCAGCCAACTGTTTTAGGCTAGCCGAAGAAAAATGAGTGTTTCTCAGGTTCTCCTCAGATTCTAAATGGTGTCATGTTGGCCTAGAAAGGCTGAAAGACGCCAGGTGCTAAATGTGTTGTTTATTCTCTACACATTTACTTTAATTATCTCCCCCAAAGCCTAGTTTTGTTTTGTATATTCAATTAATTTGATGTTTGAAATTAAATGGCACACGTCTATTTAATATTTCATAAAACACGGTTTATCTCCTAGAATGGATGTTATTCTGATGATTAGAAAGCTTTGAGCCAACAACTGGAATACATTTAAAATATATATATATAAAGTTGTTGAGAACACAGGCCAGCGAAGGCCTTGACTCTGCGTCAACAAATTCTAATAATTTTAAAACGGAGAATAGGCCTAATGTTTAATTTGTTTAATTTGTTGGGATTAGAAATAGGCATGTATATGAAAATGTGTGGTCATGCGTGCATTAGTTCCCGGCAGTCACCAATACTGCTTCGTCAGATTTTGGCTTGAAGGGGGAATATTGGCAGAGAAATGGACTGAATAAAAATGTGCCTTTTGACATTATGTAAAAACAAATAAAGTTGATTTCTAGTACATATTTATTGTGCGGTACGTATTTATTGTTATGGGTGAGACCTGTTTAGCCTGCTCCTACTGCGCTCATGCTTTCTCCAGCCTTCTCTAATGGCGTTGACTGCGCATGTGGGTTAGAAAGGATGATGACGTTATGTCTATTCTTGAGGCTTGGCATCAACCATGCCCGACTGCTCGCTCTTCTATTGTTTCAATGAACATCTACCCGAATTCCTGAACTGGACCCGTTGTCCATAGCCTAACAGAACATTTGGGCGGGGTGGGTGGTCTCACATCTCCCCAAAAACCTCACTCGCTGGGCAATCAATTCGAGTGCTCATTGTAATCTAGTTATGTAACCGTGGGACTGTCGGAAGCATTGATGGATGTTTTGCCAATAGTGCATCACGTATCACTGTCAGAGTTAAAACACCGGCTATGGGGCTTAGCCTTGTGCAGAATATGTTGTTATTTAGAGAATGACTGGAGAATGAGTGGACAAAAATTGAAAAAAACACTGGCTACACCCAGTCACACACATATATTTAGCCTACTGTATAAACATATGGTTTACACCTACAATTACTCAGCAATCAATTACGCAATATACAGCAACCAGTGTAGACAACTAATGGGACATATCACATTGACAAAAGCAGTAAGAAACAGTCTAATTCTCCTCCCCTCTGACCTGCACAAAGTCCCCGAAAAATAAATGAGCTCCTGAGAAGATTATTATGTTCTTTGTCTGCAGTGGATGGGTGAGGCCCTAATGTGTGTTTGTTTGGGTCAGGAGTGTTAGAGCAGCTCCTCGGTGAGAGGGCGTGGGGAGTCTAATTACACCAACAAAAGCACTCTATGTTCTATCATCTCTTCATTACCAATTTATATGCATTGTTAAATTCATGTTACCATAATTCCTCTCCTTAACAGATAGCTATCGCCCAGGGCGACGTGCATGGTTTTGCTTTGATTCAGGACTTTCCTTCAGAGTTGAGGCCAGTGCCAAAGCTGGAGGGAACAGCTGCAGTTTACCCCACCTGAGGGCTCACACTGCTGAGCTGAGCCGAGCCAAAACAAGCTGTACTGAGCTGGCCTGGTTGTTGCTGTAACTGTTCTGGAAAGGACAATGTGAAAATGAAATACGATGTGAATGTGATGACCCCTTCTGCTTTACTTCCGTATCCAGTCCCATACTGTTTTGAATGGGCTTCAAGATCACATCATCAAATTCATGAAAACATGGCCATATATATTATATATAACATACAAAAGTTGAAAAACAATGCTGTGGCGGTGTTCACTTTCATCAGCGTATACCCGAGCGAGCACAGTATGGTTTGGTTCGCCGTGATATAGTTTGAAAACGATATTGGAGTGTGAAACTGTGTTCCATTGGACCCCACTCTATTCTTAACCATCACTACACACCATCACTTGTTATCCAAGGCATGCATGTGGACAGAGGGGATAGTTGGGATGACGGTGGGTGTGTGGGTTGGCAGTCTTTGATGCAAAAGAGGGCAGATATTTTAAGATCCCCAGCCTGCAATGCCATCTTGGATCCAAAACCATGGCGTAGGAGTTACCTGAAGGACTGGCAGGGAGAAAGACTTGTTGAGTCAGGAAGTAGCCGAATAGGAGCTATTTGAGGGATAGTCTGCACCTAAGACAGAGAGCTATGGTGAGAAATAAGTTTGAAATGATTGAATAACATGTATGTGTAAATTGATTTTGCAATGCTCACGCGCGCAGTGTGTCCGGTGTGGTTTGCGTGTAAGAGTTGTATTTGATGAGAACAGCATAGGTGCTAGCACAGAACCTTGTGGAACACCATACTTAATATTGGAATAATCAAAGTGAGTGTCCTTTTAGGATTTAAACCAGACGAGATTGTCTACGACTGACCAACTCGGTTTCTTAGTGTATTTAGTCTCTTCACAGTTCCTAGTGTCCGTTTTTGTAGTTTGAATCTTCTGTACATAATCCTTCTTAGCCGATCAGTTGACTTTTGACCTTTGTTGCTTTTAGCCTATCGATATTGACCTTTGTTGCTTATAGACACTTCTGGATGTTGTTCCGGATTTCTTCGAGAACAAGTTCTAATTTACAACTGCGACCTGGCCAAGATAAAGCAAAGCAGTTCAACACATACAAAAACACAGAGTTACACATGGAAGAAACAAACATACAGTCAATAATACAGTAGGAAAAAGTCTATATACAGTGTGTGCAAATGAGGTAAGATAAGGGAGGTAAGGCAATAAGTAGGTCATGGTGGCGAAGTAATTAAATATACAAATGAAACACTGGAGTGACAGATGTGCAGATGATGAATGTGCAAGTAGAGATACTGGGGTGCAAAGGAGCAAGCTAAATAAATAAATAACAGTATGGGGATGAGGTAGTTGGATGTGCTATGTACATATTGCCTAGAGTGTGCAAAGCTGTCATCAAGGCAAAGGGTGGCTATTTGAAGAATCTCAAATATAAAATATATCTAGATTTGTTTAACACTTTTTTGGTTACTACATGATTCCATATGTGTTATTTCATAGTTTTGATGTCTTCACTATTATTCTACAATGTAGAAAATAGTAAAAATTAAGAAAAACCCTTGAATGAGTAGGTGTTCTAAAACTTTTGACCCGTAAGTATATGTATTTGATGAGGACATTACACAGTCATAACATAAGCAATGTAAAACACCTTTTATATGTCTTATGAAGATGGTATAAGTCACTTTAAAGGTTTTCCTTGTTTAGTACCCTTATGTTATTGACTTTATCTCTTCAGGGCTACATCTCTTACTGAGGCAGTCTAGCCTGGATGAAGGGGTGAGCCGACACACAGTCCTACCTCTCCCCTCCCTCCAGCTCTCCCCGTTCCTTCTCTCTGCAGTGTCTCTCTGCAGTGTGTCCGGCATAGCCGCAGTGGCAGTGCCGAACAGAGCTTGTGATTTAATGCCATAGTGACTGGTGTCAGAGTGACAAGCCTCTTTCTGTCCCAGTGGTGAAATACAGCACACTCCACCTCGGGACAAGGTGTCTGTCTGTGTCACTCATATTCACAGAGATTTCAGGATGAAGAAACACACACAGAGAAAGCTAACGTTGTGTGAAAGGGGGTTTAGCTAGTCTATTAGCTCAGTCCTGTGAGAAGCTGAGCAGCAGTGGTTTACCCCAGCGTGTTGATGGCGGTAGGGGAGATGGACATTTACAGATGTGTTTTGTCTGTGTGCCATATGTTGTACATGTAAGAGGGAAACGGGTGTGTTTACGAGAACATTTCTATAAGTTTTGGGGTTATTTGAAGAATACTTGAGACACACAACTCTTTGGAGTGGAGTTACTTAGGAAGGTATTATTTCCTCGCACCTTGACATCACCTTTCCTGAAGTTAGTGGTCAATCCTGGTTGGTTTGGCACCGAAAGGGTAGGAAGCATGAGTTTTTACTCACCAATGTAACAACACAGTGTGGTCAAAGACTTAGTAACTTAGTTGCAGTCATGATCTGGTTACCTATAAGTTCAAACATAGTTATGTTTTGGGGTTATTACATATTTATTATTTCCAGATAACTTCTAAACTATTCACAATGCACTATTTCTCGCAATGCACTATTTCTCATATGGAGGATCTACTCTGCAACCGAGTTTGTATGCTAGCTCTGTAGGAAGCTCGAGCTGGCAAACGTCGACCACACATCATGCTTCTCACATACTTTGTGGCTGTGTTATCTAGTGAGAACCTGTTGGCACGGCAGG
Source organism: Oncorhynchus masou masou (assembly GCF_036934945.1). Lineage (NCBI taxonomy): Eukaryota > Metazoa > Chordata > Actinopteri > Salmoniformes > Salmonidae > Oncorhynchus > Oncorhynchus masou. Next base: position 34,978,413 of record NC_088224.1, on the reverse strand, counting down.
CTCTAGTGCTTGCCATGGGCTTAAAATGAAAGAATATCATACCTACTTGCTTTAATTGTGTAGTACCACATCTGTTCTCCTTGTTGTTTTGTCAACTTTTGCCATGTTCGCTATGAAATAGGCTACATGAGTTTTGTAACTTTTTCCACCTTGGCTTAGTGCTAGCACGCTAGTTGACAGACATCTAGAATCTATCTATTTTGGATTTCTGCCCGGTGAAGCACTTGCCTCCCCCTCGCTTTGGTAGCTAACTCAGCCTGCACTCTTTTAAATGTTTTACCATCGGATGGGCCCCAACCTTCAATCTGTAAGTCTCTGCTCTCTCTTTGCTTTTAATCTGCAGTTATTTTTTAGTTGTGTTGTATTCGTTTCTTTTCTAGCTGGTCTCCAGAAGTTGGATTCTTGCTTACTGACTATAACTGTGGTGGTTGGCTAGGCTGGCTAAGCTAATAGCTAGTTGGCTAAATAGCTAACACTGGCTGGCTAGCTTGCTGGCTAAAATAACTGCATATACAGTAGCTAATATTATGGCGTTATGTATTTCCTAAACGTTGGTTTACTTTAATGTAGCTGTAAGCTAGCTGTTGATAGCAACTGACTGACTCATTCAGTGCTAACGTAAGCAGGGTAGTATGGCTAACATGAGCTGACTAGTTGGCTAGCAATTTTGCAAGTTGTTGCAACAATAAATTCAAAAAGTATTTGCTTGTAAGTTGGCTGAAAATGTTGTTGATACCAGTAGTCATGGCGATTTTCATTAATTTGAAGTTATAGATTTGACGTTATTTCTGTTGTAGTTTACATTATAGGGATCAGGCTGGCTTACCTGTTCCTCTATATTACATCACACCATGGAAAACCTTTTCCCGACTGGACTTCGCCGATACTTCGGAATTCTAATCGGTTTTATGTAATAACGCCAACAATAGAAAAGGGAGGTCACTTTGCATTGGGACATTTGATGCATATACTAATGCAAAATCCCAATGTTACATGTGGTTACGTTGTTGCTACCTGCCCATTCATTTAGTGGTTAGAATGAGTGAATTCAGAGTATGGAGTGCTGGTTATATTTACTACTCTTCTGGTAGTCTAAGCCCAGATGTCACACTTTATCCTTAATAACACACTCCTCATTTCCTCCTTTCCTCCTCTCTTCGGTAACTGCACAACACTCCTCTCTCCATCATAAACTCGTCCTCCTCTTCCTGCCCTACCGTCACACTCCTCTGTGTTCCTGTACTCCTCCACGGTCCCACACTTCCCCATTCTCCTCCTCGCGTATGAATCAGACAATTAGAATCATTGCTCGTGATTAACAATTTACTGCAGTCTATTAATCATGGATGCCCCCTGCTTGTGCACACACACATTCTCTCTCTCTCTCTCTCTCTCTCTCACACACACACACACACACACACACACACACACACACACACACACACACACACACACACACACACACACACACACACACACACGCGCGCTTGTTCTTTCAAGCATTGTGCTCCTTTTGATACTGTTGGTTTTATTAGTAAGTCCTGGATTTCGACCTTTTCTTCAGTATTGCTATTGAGGTTTGAACGGTTTATTTCATTTAGACCTTGACGTTATGGGTAATGTCAGTCTCTCGCTGGGGGAACGCCTCTAGGCAACAAGAGCTGCTCAGCTGGGCTTTAAAGACCCTCCAAAAAAGTGACATCATCTGATTCTCAAGCCCCACTGAGGTCGCAATGATCAATGGAGTAGAGGGGGTCGAGTCTTTGTCTAGAGAGGGATAGTGGGTGTGGGTAGCTAGACACTATGGAGATACAGTGAGTGGAAGAGAGAGATGACAAAATAGAGTAGGAAAAGGCAGAACATTTCCTTGGTGGATCAGGAGAAAGAGAGATGGGAAGCAGAATTGGATGCCAGTAACTGTTTTGAATGCCAATACAAAAAAATATTCAAAATGGTTTAGCCGCCTGCTGTTCTGAATTCCCATGGCCCGCAGGGAAGTCACTCTTCAGAAATGTCCCAACCAGTCTGTTTGTCTGGCACGCTTGCTCTCGACTCTCAGTCTGGGACCTAGCTATGCATCCTTTGTCTCACTGTTTGTCTCTCTGTTAGCAGCTAATGTCACCACTCATTCGTACCCCATTTCCTCACTCTCTCTCTTCCTTTCACCATTTCCTCTCCTCTTTCTCTCCTGACGATCCATCTCTCTCTCTTGTCTTCCTGCTACCTTTTGATTTATTTTCTCTTTAACCCCTTTTTTTCTCCTCCCCAATATCGTGGTGTCCGGTTGGTAGTTACAGTCTTGTCTAATCGCTGCAACTCCCGTGCGGACTCAGGAGAGGCGAAGGTCAAGAGTCATGCGTCCTCCGAAACACAACCCAACCAAGCCGCACTGCTTCTTGACACAATGCCCACTTAAGCCGGAAGCCAGCCGCACCAATGTGTCGGAGGAAACAGCTGCGACAGAGTCTGGACTCGAACCCAGGATCTCTAGTGGCACAACTAGCACTGTGATGCAGTGTCTTAGACCACTGCACCACTCGGGAAGCCCCTACCTTTGATTTCTAACACACTTCCTGTCCTCAAGTAACCATGTTTGCAACTTTCCTTTTCTGGCCATTTTGGTTTTTCCAAAAGCTCTTAAAAGCCTCCTGTCTGTCACACAACTGGACAAGTTCCTGCTGACCCAATTTTGGCCTCCTGCACTGTTGCTAAGCCCCTCCAACTGACTTCACTGCTGGATATGAATATTGACTGCTAACACACAGATAAATCCCTGCACATGCAGCTTACTGGTGGCCCAGGATGTGGCTGACTGCAGGCTCAAGCATCTGGGGTCATCCAGTCAAGAACTGGCCTGGTCAAACCAGGCTTAATGTTGCACTCACTATTGCTTCCAATCGTGAAGGCTGTGTTCAGTCTGGTTTTACCAGGTTACTAGTTCCCGCCAAGGTGCATGAAGGTTAATGAAGGCAGCTATTGCCGAAACCTGTTTTTTATATATATAGAAAGCAAGAGGACTTATAATTGTACTTCCATTTTCCTCCAAGAGAAAATCTCGTGCAGAATTATTGTAGTCGATAGCTGGGGCCTCTGTCATCTTTGTTTTATAACAGAGGTAGGTAACTTTAAGCACATGTGACTATGCATAGTTATTCCTGACCACTGAGGTTGGTTTGGGCTTCAGTCACAGATTTTAACTGTAGAAGGTGGCTTATCAGAATGCAGATGTGAATCTGATTATGTTTAAGTCAAATATTATATCTGTTTGGGCTTCTTGTGGTCAATTTGCAGTCTATAAATTATTTGTAATTATGTTCCGACCCCCCGAACATCAACTCCAGAAATAAAATTGGCCAGCGGCTGAATCTAGTTGATGATCCCTGGTTTACACTAAAACCGACAAGTAACTTCCATGAAATTTCCCATGACAACGGCATGCATAATTCAGGGTATTTATTTATTTAGTTTTTTTATGCATCTGCATCAGTGGCTTTTTGTGAATGCTGTATGTGGGTGTGTTTTTAGGAATGTTTGTAAATGCATGAACACTCAGTATGCTAAGTGTTTATAGTGTAGTTCCTATACTTATTATCCATGATGCTGTGGAGTTTTACATAGAGCTCACAGGAGACAAGGAGAAACTCTCCAAAGCTCTTGAGGCCTCATTATAGCTGTGATCAGTGCAGCTGTACAGCATTGTCTGTCAACCACACACATGCATGCATGCACACGCACAGACACGCATACACCCACTTCTGCTGCCATGTCTGCCAAAAACATCTCTCAGCCTCTCTCTTTACACAGAAACTTTCTCAGAATAGGCCCCCCTTCTCCCCTTCTTCCCCCCCCCTCCCCCCTCTCCCCCTCTGGTGGTTGCTGGCGTCTGGTTAAGGGCTGCTTGTGTGGAGATGGTGGAACACACATCCTGTTCTCATCCGCTCTGGGGTTCCTGGGCAAACTCTGAATTCCAATCAGCTCCATCTGACCAGCTCGATGGGAGAGGGGCCCCGCGGTTGCCGGGGCGACCCATGACACGGGCCACCTAGAGAGAGAGAGAGAGAGAGAGAGAGAGAGAGAGATGGATAGAAGTGAGGGAAATGGAGATGAGTGTTATGCAAGAGAGAGACGAGAGTGGAGCAAATACTAAATAAAAACCAAGTTTCCATGGTGGTAAACATACAACACAAAAGTAACAATACAGACATACAGTGGCAAGAAAAGGTATGTGAACCCTTTGGAATTACCTGGATTTCTGCATAAATTTGACAACAATAGACAAACTCTGTGTGCTTAAACTATTAGCACACAAATTATTGTATTTCTCTTGTCTATATTGAGTACATCATTTAAACATTCACAGTGTAGGTTGGGGAAAGTATATGAACTCCTACTGTAGGCTAATGACTTCTGCAAAAGCTAATTGGAGTCAGGAGTCAGCTAACCTGGAGTCCAATCAATGAGACAAGAGTAGAGATTTTGGTTAGAGCTGCCCTGCCCCATATAAAACACTCACAAAATATGAGTTTGCTATTCACAAGAAGCATTGCCTGATGTGAACCATGCCTTGAACAAAAGAGATCTCAGAAGACCTAAGATGAAGAATTGTTGCCTTGCATAAAGCTGGAAAGGGTAACAAAAGTATCTCTAAAAGTCAGTCCGGTAAGACAAATTGTCTATAAATGTAGACATTTTAGCACTGTTGCTACGGGGCAGTTAACCTACTGTCCATAGGCCGTAATTGTAAATAAGAATTTGTTCTTAAAACGGACTTGCCTAGTTAAATAAACGTAAAATAAATTAAACTCTCCCTAAGAGTGGCTTCCCTGCAAAGATGACTGCAAGAGCACAGCGCAGAATGCTCAATGAGGTTAAGAAGAATCCTACTGTCGGCTAAAGACATACAGAAATCTCTGGAACATGCCAACATCTCTGTTGACGAGTCTACGATACATAACTCTAAACAAGAATGGTATTCATGGGAGGACACCACGGAAGAAGCCACTGCTGTCCAACAAAAACATTTGAAAAAGTGCACCTGGATGTTCCACAGCGCTACTGGCAAAATATTCTGTGGACAGATGAAACTGAAGTTCAGTTGTTTGGAAGGAACACACAACACTTTATGTGGAGAAAAAAAGGCACAGCACACCAACATCAAAACCTCATCCCCACTGTAAAGTATGGTGGAGGGAGCATCATGGTTTGGGGCTGCTTTGCTGCCTCAGGGCCTGGACAGCTTGCTTTCATCGACAGAAAAGTGAATTCCCAAGTTTATCAAGACATTTTCCAGGAGAAAATAAGGCTATCTGTCCACCAAATGAAGCTCAACAGAAGTTAGGTGATGCAACAGGATAACAACCTAAAAGACAGAAGTAAATCAACAACAGAATTGCTTGAACAGAAGAAAATGGAGTGGCCCAGTCAGTCCTGACCTCAACCCGATTGAGATGCTGTGGCATCCCAAGAATATTGTGGAACTGAAACAGTTTTGTAAAGAGGAGTAGTCCAAAATTCCTCCTGACCGTTGGGCAGGTCTGATCCACAACTACAGAAAACATTTGGTTGATATTATTGCTACCAAAAGAGGGTCAACCTGTTATTAAATCCAAGGGTTCACATCAGTTGAAGTCGGAAGTTCACATACACCTTAGCCAAATACATTTAAACTCAGTTTTCACAAATCCTGACATTTAATCCTAGAAAGAATTACATGTCTTAGGTCAGTTTATCAACAATTTATTTTAAGAATGTGAAATGTCAGAATAATGGTGGAGAGTGATTTATTACTTTCTTCACATTCCCAGTGGGTCAGAAGTTTACATACACTCAATTAGTATTTGGTAGCATTGCCTTTAAATTGTAGCCTTCACAAGCTTCCCACAATAAGTTGGGTGAATTTTGGCCCATTCCTCTTGACAGAGCTGGTGTAACTGAGTCAGGTTTGTAGGACTCCTTGCTCGCACACACTTTTTCAGTTCTGCCCACAATTTATTTTGTAGGATTGAGGTCAGGACTTTGTGATGGCCACTCCAATACCTTGACTTTGTTGTCCTTAAGCCATTTTGCCACAACTTTGGAAGTATGCTTGGGGTCATTGTCCATTTGGATGAGCATTTGCAACCAAGCTTTAACTTCTTGACTGGTGTCTTGAGATGTTGCTTCAAAATATCCACATAATTTTCCTACCTCATGATGCCATCTATTTTGTGAAGTGCACCAGTCCCTCCTGCAGAAAAGCACCCCCACCACATGATGCTGCCACCCCCGTGCTTCACGGTTGGGATTGTGTTCTTTGGCTTGCAAGCCTCCCCATTTTTCCTCCAAACATAACGATGGTCATTATGGCCAAACAGTTCTATTTTTGTTTCATCAGACCAGAGGACATTTCTCCAAAAAGTACGATCTTTGTCCCCATGTGCAGTTGCAAATCGTAGTCTGGCTTTTTTATGGCGGTTTTGGAGCAGTGGCGTCTTCTTTGCTGAGCGGCCTTTCAGGTTATGTCGATATAGGACTCGTTTTACTGTGGATATAGATACTTTTGTACCTGTTTCCTCCAGCATCTTCACAAGGTCCTTTGCTGTTCTTCTGGAATTGATTTGCACTTTTCGCACCAAAGTACGAAAATCTCTAGGAGACAGAAGGTGTCTCCTTCCTGAGTGGTATGACAGCTGCGTATCCCATGGTGTTTATACTTGCATATTATTGTTTGTACAGATGAACGTGGTACATTCAGGCGTTTGGAAATTGCTCCCAAGGATGAACCAGACTTGTGGAGGTCGACAATTTTTCGGAGGTCTTGGCTGATTTTTTTTTTTTTTTTTTTCCCCATGATGTCAAGCAAATAGGCACTGAGTTTGAAGGTCGGCCTTCAAATACAGCCACAGGTACACCTCCAATTACCTCAAATGATGTCAATTAGCCTATTAGAAGCTTCTAAAGCCGTGACATAATTTTCTGGACTTTTCCAAGCTGTTTAAAGGCACAGTCAACTTAGTTTATGTAAACTTTTGACCCACTGGACTTGTGATACAGTGAATTATAAGTGAAATAATCTGTCTGTTAACAATTGTTGGAAAAATTACTTGTGTCATGCACACAGTAGATGTCCTAAACGCCAAAACTATAGTTTGTTAACAAGAAATTTGTGGAGTGGTTGAAAAACGAGTTTTAATGACTCCAACCTAAGTGTATGTGAACTTCCGACTTCAACTGTACTTTTTTCACCTTGCACTGTGAATGTTTACACCGTGTGTTCAATAAAGACACGAGATATTCTAATTGTTTGTGTGTTATTAGTTTAAGCAGACTGTATTGGTATATTGTTGTGACTTAGATGAAGATCAGATCAAATGTTATGACCAATTTATGCAGAAATCCAGGTAATTCTAAAGGCTTCACATACTTTTTTTATTCCCACTGTAGTTTAAACATTGGCAACAAGACAGAAAACCCACTACTTACTCAAAGATAGGCAATGTGCCTCTGTCAATCAGTCCCTTAGAAAATGTGACCATGAAACTGTTACAGTAGCGAGTGCAAACATTTTCAGACTTGTTTTGTTGTTGTACTGGTCCCCCATGGGAATTGTTTCCACAACCTTGGTATTGCAAGCACTATGCTCTACCAACTGAACCACACGGGACCAATAAGATATTGCTCTCACTCAGGTTAGTCTTTGGACTCATTACAACACTGACTACAGTGTGTGTGCATGTTTGTGACTACAGGGTTGGTGAAGAGGCGGTTTCTCTCAGGTTACTCAGAGATTGAGTCAGTACTGAAGAGATTGTAAGCAAGACTTGCCTGAGCCAGAACAACACAAATTATTGCCCCATTCTAATAGATGAGAAACAGGTTTTTAGATTATTTTTTAAAAGTTCAAAACAGTAATACCTTATTTACATATGTATTCAGACCCTTTGCTATGAGACTCTGAATTTAGCTCTGATGCATCCTGTTTCCATTGATCATCGTTGAAATATTTCTACAACCTGATTGGAGTCCACCTGTGGTAAATTCAATTGATTTGACATGATTTGGAAAGGCACACACCTATCTATATAAGGTCCCACAGTTAACAGTGCATGTCAGAACAAAATCCAAGCCATGAGGTCGAAGTAATTGTCCGTAGAGCTCCGAGACAGGATTGTGTCGAGGCACAGATCTGGGGAAGGGTGCCAACAACTTTCTGCGGCATTGAAGGTTCCCAAGAACACAGTGGCCTCCTTAAATGGAAGAAGTTTGGAACCACCAAGACTCTCCCTAGAGCTGGCTGCCTGACCAAACTTAGCAATCAGGTGGGAGAAGGGCCTTGGTCAAGGAGGTCACTCTGATAGGGCTCCAGAGTTCCTCTGTGGAGATGGGAGAACCTTCCAGAAGGACAACAATCTCTGCAGCACTCTGCTAATCAGGCCTTTATGGTAGAGTGGCCAGATGGAAGCCACTCCTATGTAAAAGTAGCATGGCAACCTGCTTGGAGTTTGCCAAAAGGCACCGAAAGAACACTTGGACCACGTGAAACAAGATTCTCTGGTCTGATGAAATGAAGACTGAACTCTTTGGCCTGAATGCTAAGCATCACGTCTGGAGGAAACCTGGCGCCATCCCTACGGTGAAGCATGGTGGCAGCATCATGCTGTGGGGATGTTTTTCAGTGGCATGGACTGGGAGACTAGTCTGGATCAAGGGAAAGATGAACTAGGCAAAGTACAGAGAGATCTTTGATGAAAACCTGCTCCAGAGTGCTCAGGACCTCAGAATGAGGTGATGGTTCCCCTTCCAACAGGACAACAACCCTAAGCACACAGCCAAGATAACGCAGGAGTGGCTTCGGTACAAATCTCTGAATGTCCTTGAGTGGCCCAGCCAGAGCCCGGACTTGATCCTCTTGAGAGACCTGAAAACAGCTGTGCAGCAATGCTCTCCATCCAACGTGACAGCGCTTGAGAGGATCTACAGAGAAGAACGGGAGAAACTCCCCAAGTAAATCAAATTTTATTTGTCACATACACATGGTTAGCAGATGTTAATGTGAGTGTAGCGAAGTGCTTGTGCTTCTAGTTCCGACAGTGGAGTAATATCTAACAAGTAATCTAAAAATCCCCAACAACTACCTAATACACACATCTAAAGGAGTGAATGAGAATATGTACATGTAAGTATATGGATGAGCGATGGCCGAGCGGCATAGGCAAGGTACAATAGATACATAAAATACAGTGTCCTTTGACAGCTTTTTGGTCTTGGCCATAGTGGAGTTTGGAGTGTGTTTGAGGTTGTGGACAGGTGTCTTTTATACTGATAAGTTCAAACAGGTGCCATTAATACAGGTAATGAGTGGAGGACAGGGGAGCCTCTTAAAGAACAAGTTACAGGTCTGTGAGTGCCAGAAATCTTGCTTGTTTGTAGGTGACCAAATACTTATTTTCCACCATAATTTGCAAAAACATTCATTAAAAATCCTACAATGTGATTTTCTGGATTTTTTTTTTCTCTCATTTTGTCTGTCATAGTTGAAGTGTACCTATGATGAATATTACAGGCCTCTGTCATCTTTTTAAGTGGGAGAACTTGCACAATTGGTGGCTGACTAAATACTTTTTTGACCCACTGTACATGTGATATGAGTAATGTAAGATATGTAAACATTATAAATAAAATACAGTATTTACATGTGATATGAGTAATGCAAGATATGTAAACATGAATAAAGTGGCATTATTTAGAGTGCCATTGTATAAAGTGACTAGTGACCCATTTAGGGGCCAGTTATTGGGTCTCAATGTAGGCAGCAGCCTCTCTGAGTTAGTGATTGCTGTTTATCAGTCTGATGGTCTTGAGATAGATGTTTTTCAGTCACCTCGGTCCCAGGCTTTGATGCACCTGTACCTGTAAATACCTGTCTGCCAAACTTGTAGCGTCACAGCTAATCGCTGCCAAAGGTGCTTCAACAAAGTACTGAGTAAAGGGTCTGAATGCTTATGTAAATGTCACATTTCAGTTTTTAATTTTTAATAAATTAGCAAAAAATTCAAAAAAACTGTTTTGTGCTTTGTCATTATGGGGTATTGCGTGTCGATTGATGAGGGGAAACAATGATTTAATCCATTTTCGAATCAGGCTGTAACGTAACAAAATGTGGAAAAGGTGAAGAGGTCTGAACACTTTTCGAATGCGATGTACTTCTACGACAATGAGTGTTTTCAAGTTTGTCACCTAGTCTACAAACACCAATATTGAACAGTAAAGAGTGCTCTGTACTGTACATCCTAGAGATCAGCATACTTTTTTTCTCTCCATGCAATGATTTTATTTTTATTAGGCTACACAAACAAACGAAACAGCTGATATAGTTTTATACAACAATGTCATTTTCCCAACAGAGGCAATGTAAAATGACTGGTAGCAGCAAGCCAAGTGCAGAATTACTTTTTCATATCAAATTATACTGAACATGGCCACAGTAATGGAAGACTTTATTCAGATTTGTTCCTATTATAATACCTTGTAGTGCTTAATAGTCGACACAGTGAAGCGTTCCCTGACTGCTTTCAGTGTCTATATCAACATCAATCCAACTATATTTCTATTACACATTTCCAGTGACTCACAATACACAATGCTATGCACTGTTAATTTAATAATTTGACCCTTTTAAATTCACTGATTGTGTTGATAACTAGCAAAACATAATGCACCGCTTATGTTAATCTACTATGGATAACATAGAAATGCCATAGAATAGTTTTCCTTTATTCAGAATACCAAATATTCCATCACATGTGTTTGTTGATATTATTTATCCATCTCTTAAAAATTATATTTTCAGAAAAGGTCTCCCTCTCCCTGTGTCCTTAGCCTCACCTTTCTCCTCACATCCATAGCCACACCTCAGAACTAGTCAGCACTTTATTTCGCACCACTATTTAAGGTATGGCAACTGCTCGGCCTCTGACCTCAAGGAGCTCCAGAGGGTAATGCATTTACGGCCCAGTACATCACTGGGACCAAGCTTCCTGCCATCCAGGACCTATACACCAGGCGGTGTCAGAGGAAGGTCCTAAAAATGTACTCCAGCCACCCTAGTCATTGACTGTTCTCTCTGCTACAGCACGGCAAGTGGTACGGAGCTCCAAGTCTAGGTCCAAAAGGCTTCTTGCTAAGAATAACAGCTTCTACCCCCAAGCCATAAGACTTCTGGACAGCTAATCAAATGGCTACCCGGACCATTTGCATAGTCACTACCTCTACCTACATGTACATATTACGTCAATTACCTTGACTAAACAGTACCCCCACACATTCACTTGTTACTGGTACCCCCTCTATATAGCCTCTTTATTGTTATTTTATTGTTGCTCTTTTATTTGTTTATTTGGTTTATATAGTAAATATTTTCTTAAGTCTTATTTTTCTTAAAACTGCATTGTTGGTTAAGGGCTTGTAGGTAAGCATTTCACGGTAAGGTCTACCTGTTGTATTCGGCGCATGTGCCAAGTAAAATTTGATTTGATTTTGAATACCGGTTAAACGTGTACTGTCATAAGGTTGCCAGCCCAAGCTTGGATCCAGGCTGGTGCCACAGCTGTCAGTCACTTTTTAAACTGGGTCACATGCTTAGTCCAAATGTAGGTCAGTGATGTTGTGTGTTTTCCTAAACGTTCCGGGTAGAACATGGTGTAGAACGTACTGTAATCCTTCTGCCATGGCTTATACTAACTTCAACTTCATCATCTGACTGACTGTATGGGGCAAGGCCCCACGAAACATGAACAGGGGGAAAAAAATGTAAATACTCTGATCAAGTCCATTCATTTTACAAGGTTTAACCAGGTTTTTTCCTGCTTTTCGGGACACATAATTTTGACAGCTATTCATCTTCTCACTTTAGGCAGGGAATTATGCTTTTTGATGGAATACAACCTTCTGTTTCATTATGTGTTTTCATACCGCACGTGTTCTTCCTTTGTTAATAAGGCTTTCAACCCAGTTGATATTGAAGGAATGAAGTGAATAACGGTGGAAAGGAAATAAGATTTCCCTGCTCTCTCCTTGTCCCTTATTCCCCTCCTCGTCCCTCTCAGAGGTGTCCCCGGTGCTGGCGGGCTTCCTGGGCGCCGGGGTCCTGGTGGTCTCGGTCACGGTGGCCGTCTTCCTCTGGACCTGCTGCCAGCGTCGCTACCGCCAGATGACGGGCAGCTACAAGCTCCAATCGGGGCCCTGCGACCCGGCCGTCGACCCGCCCTACAAGTTCATCCACATGCTCAAGGGAATCAGCATCTACCCGGAGACACTCAGTAACAAGAAGATCGTCCGCGTGGGTCGACGCCCGGGCTCCTCGCGAAATGGCGGTGGATCCGGCGTTGAGTGGGGTCGTAATGGCGAGCGAGGAAGAGGTGGAGGGGGAGGAAGGGTGATGCTGGTGGACGCTGACCCAGAAACGGGCCTGCTCAACGGCTCCACCCACCTGCAGATGAGCCACCTGCTGCCTCCTGCTGGACAGCCCAGGCTAGAGCGGGCGCTGCCCATCCGAGCCGACTACTGCTACCTGGAGAGCAGCTCCGGAGGTAACAGCAGTAGCAGTAGCTGTGATGCCAGCAAGACAGCCTCGCCCTTTACTCCGTGCCAGGGGGAGGGCACCACCACGCCACACACTGCCCTAGGCACCCTCAGCCTGTCCGTGGACTACAACTTCCCCAAGAAGGCGCTGGTGGTGACCATTGTTGGCGCCCAGGGTCTGCCGGCCGTGGACGAGCAGGCGGGTAGCTCGGACCCCTACGTGAAGATGACCATACTGCCAGAAAAGAAGCATCGGGTCAAGGTGAGTCTGGTTCCTTTGGAGGTTTCTTCCTACCTACAGGGTTAATCCTTGATTCGCTTTGTTGTGTTTAGGGTTTAGGTATTTGGGGTTGCAGTCCCAATTAGCTTAATACTTTTATTATTGAATTATTTGAATTTTCATTATTACAGGATTAGATCAAAATAAGAACATTTTTTAAAACATCTTTTAAGTATGCAAACATGATTGGGGCCCTGGGCAAGAAAAGTTTGAAGACCCCTGCATTATCCCTCACATTTTGTATTGTAAAAGAGTTGTGTCACTGTAACTGTTTAACTGTTACTGTATGTGTAACTGTTTAACTGTTACTGTACGTGTAACTGTTACTGTAAGTGTAACTGTTTAACTGTTACTGTAAGTGTAACTGTTTAACTGTTTCTGTACGTGTAACTGTTTAACTGTTACTGTAAGTGTAACTGTTTAACTGTTTCTGTACGTGTAACTGTTTAACTGTTACTGTAAGTGTAACTGTTTAACTGTTTCTGTACGTGTAACTGTTTAACTGTTACTGTACGTGTAACTGTTTAACTGTTACTGTAAGTGTAACTGTTTAACTGTTACTGTAAGTGTAACTGTTTAACTGTTACTGTACGTGTAACTGTACTGTACGTGTAACGGTTGAAGTGTTACTGTAAGTGTAACTGTTTAACTGTTACTGTACGTGTAACTGTTACTGTACGTGTAACGGTTGAAGTGTTACTGTAAGTGTAACTGTTTAACTGTTTAACTGTTACTGTACATGTAACTGTTTAACTGTTACTGTGCGTGTAAATGTTACTGTGCGTGTAACGGTTTAAGTGTTACTGTAAGTGTAACGGTTTAAATGTTACTGTAAGTGTGACTGTTTAACTGTTACTGTAAGTGTGACTGTTTAACTGTTACTGTAAGTGTGACTGTTTAAGTGCTATTGTCACAATAGCAACCAGACTGAAATATGACCAATTGCTCTGCAGACCCGTGTCCTGAGGAAGACCTTGGAGCCAGTGTTTGACGAGACGTTTACGTTCTACGGCGTGGCCTACAGCACACTGCCCGACCTCACACTGCACTTCCTGGTGCTCAGCTTTGACCGCTTCGCCCGTGATGATGTCATCGGGGAGGCGGCAGTGCCTCTGGCCGGGCTGGACCCCAGCACAGGACGAGTTCACATCACCCAACAGATCAGCAAGAGACACATCCAGGTGAGGAAAGGGAAGGATGGAGGGAGGAGACAAGGAATTACTTGTATTTATTACTTTTTTATTTAAACATGTTATTAAGAACATTCTCTTTTACAATAATGACAAAAGACACATCCTGGTTAGAGAATGGGAATTAGGAATGGAGAGAAGGAGGAGGAGGGAGAGAGAGGAGAAACCGGATGAAAGTGAGAAAGGCATTTTCTTTTATTGAGAGGAATACAGGGAGGATAGATGATGAAAAAGACTAGAATGAGGGCCAGAATGAAAAGAAGGGAGACAAAAAGGGGAAAGAGGATGAAAGGGAGGGAGGGAGGGAATGGGGTGTGGTAAAAGAGGGCAATTCATAGAGAGATGAGTAGACAGAATTTGAGGATAGAGGGAGGAGTTGGAGTGGTAAGGAGGGAGAGAAGGATAGAGAGAGAGGATGGACAAGTGGAACAGTTGATGGGCTTTTATGGCCTGCAACACTAGAGATGAAGAGGGGGAGGGATAATGAGAGAGACGGGGAAGAAAGAGAGAAAGGTTGGCAGAAATGCGATACATTTGCAAAATGAGGGAGGGAGAGAGGTAGAGAGAGAGGGGAGAGAGAGGAGGGAGAGCGAAAGGGTAGGGAGAGAGAGAGAGAGAGAGAGAGGGGAGGGAGGGAGGGAGAAAGAGAGGAGATGAGAGGGGATGGAGAGAGAGAGGGCAGGGGAGAGAGAGGGGTGGTATAGACAGAGCAGAAAGATGGAGACGAGTGGGAGGGCAATGGAGAGAGAAAGAGAAATAGAGGGGGTAGGCTACTCCCATTGACAAGAAAGAGCCCCACACATAGCACAGAGAGGGAGAGACCGAGAGAGAGAGACCTCCGCACAACACAATCTGCACTGAGAAAAAGATTACAGAGAAACCTAAATGCATACCACACACACACACACACACACACACACACACACACACACACACACACACACACACACACACACACACACACACACACACACACACACACACACACACACACACACAGACAGAGAGAGAGAGAGAGGCTCATTCAGCAGACACAACCTGTTTCTTTTAAACTCTTCGAAGACAGCAGCAGAAACACACACACATGCACAGTCATGCCCACACGACACGTGTAAACACATTACATGCATAAGTATCATTCCCAGTGCCAATGTAAGCCTGTCAAGCGAGGCAGTACAGAGTACAGATATGTATACACACATGCATAATATCTTCCTCCATATACACATACACCCACGCCAACATTCTCAATTTCATCTCCATGCAGTCACACTATTTCACACCCCTCTCTCTCTCTCTCTGACTCCTATAGAGATTTATCAGTACATAGTTCTACCATTTCCTCTCTCTTTCCCTTTCTCTCCCTCTCTTTCCCTTTCTCACTGTCTCTCATCTTCCTCTCTGTTATCTGTCTCTTTCTACCCCCTCTCTCCCTCTCCTTCCATCTCTCTCTTTCTCTCCTCATCTCTTTACTCCTTCGTTCAGAAGAGGGCCTTAAATTGAATTCCCTCCCATTTCACTGCAGCCTGAAGCGGTTTAGAGACGGGAGGGAATCGATCTTCCAGTGGGGAGAGAGAAGGAACAAGACATAAATAGAGGGAGAGGAAGATTAGTTTGAGTAAATGAAAAAGAGAGACTTGGGTATCTGCTCATGAAGACGAGAAGGAGTGCGATGCCACTGAACTAATGAAGAGGGGGAAAAAAGACAAGAGTACATGAGAAAGAGAGAGATGGATGATACAGTAGTAGGGGACGAATTAGAGAGAGAAGGGCATCATTGGACGGAGAGAAAGCGAGATGGCGCTGCGATAAAAAGGAGTGTGGCTGGACCATAAGTCCAGAGGAGACATCCATGAAACTTTTATCGGGGGGGACTTAAGTGGAGGGGGGATGCTTAAATTATTGAAGTGGGGAGCAGTAAAGACGTCACACTCATTACGACAGCGGAAGCTCACACACTTAGCAGTTGTTTAAAAAAAAGAGTCATTACCCGTTTCGAACATAAAAAGGTATATTTTGAGCATTGTGATTCTCCACCATTTTACAGGAGCACTAAAACACATCAAAACTCCCGTTCAGCCCAAGGCGTCCAAAATGTCACATTGGTTTATATGGCAGCACTATTAGCTCCTAGCGCTGTTAGGACTTCTCTCTCAGCCCGTCTTGACTAATGAGGCCATAGGAGACTTAAAGAAATAAACCAAGCGCAAACTGAGTTTATGGTATGTCCATTCATATAATAAAAAGAAATGCTTGAAAGTATGACAAATGTACCATTTGCGTTGTACTTTAGAGAAATATTTTTGAAAGATTAAATTGTCAGGGAACTAAGCAACACTAAAAATGGTGGGTCATTTTCTGCATTTCACTCCGCAGTGAGTCTATGGCATGTTCATTTATATACTCAAAAGGTGCTTTTAAGTGTGAAATGTACCATTTACTACATGAGTACTTCAGATTATAGTCAAAAGGAGTACAGTGTTAGAGAACTGTAGAGTATTGTTGTGTACCGACTGTAGTGGTTTCAGACTATTTTTATAGACTAGTCTTTCTTAGAGCAGAGTTCCCCTAGTGGGGATTCTAAATGAGATGTGGCGTTAAGTCCTGCTCGTTAATGAAAAAGCTACAGATGCACTGGACTAGAGACAATTAGGAGGCTATCTATTTACGTCATACTTTGCATGCAGATCCCAGTGCAGATGGTAGCGGATTTGCACACGCACGCATGGCAAGACACACACGCGCGCGTACGTCCCGGCCCGGGTAATTCTCTAGTTCTCCTTTTTTAAGTTCAAGCTCAGCCTTGGGCCGCCTCCCACAGTGCGTTGCCATAGTGACACCTAGGTGTAGTATACGAATTCACGAGAAAGAGAGTGAGGTCAAGAGTAAAACGGAGAGCGAGATGAACAGAAAGACAGGGGAAGCCGTAGGTCTACATACTGTATATTACTTTTACGGAAATTATCTATGGTGTATAAATTGTGTGGAAGTGGGTTATGGATGTATAATGTCTGCCCTATTTGTGTGCAAGGCAGGTTTTGTGTGTATGAGTGTACTGTATGCGTACTTTGTGTGTGCATGTGTGTGTTCTAAGTAGGTGTTCTCCCTGCACTGTGTGTGTATCTACATTCTAACCCTGCGTTCTTTCTGCAGTGTGTGTGTATCTGCGTTCTCTCTGCAGTGTGTGTGTATCTACATTCTAACCCTGCGTTCTCTCTGCAGTGTGTGTGTATCTACATTCTAACCCTGCGTTCTCTCTGCAGTGTGTGAGCCGTGGGGAGCTGCTGGTGTCTTTGTCCTACCAGCCTGTCACTCACAGGCTCAATGTGGTGGTGCTGAAGGCCAAACACCTGCCCAGGATGGACATCACTGGCCTGTCAGGCAGTAAGTACTACACACACACACACACACACACACACACACACACACACACACACACACACACACACACACACACACACACACACACACACACACACACACACACACACACACACACACACACACACACACACACACCTCACCCCCTTTCCCCTCTATCCATCCCTCACAGACCCCTATGTGAAGGTGAACGTGTTCTACAGCCACAAGCGCATCGCCAAGAAGAAGACACACGTGAAGAAGTGCACACTCAACCCCGTTTTCAACGAGTCATTCATCTACGACGTGCCCGCCGAGCTGCTGGCCGACGTCTCCGTGGAGTTCCTGGTGGTCGACTTCGACCGTACCACCAAGAACGAGGTGGTGGGCCGCCTGGTGCTGGGTGGCCAGAGCCTTATGCCCACTGGGGTCACCCACTGGAGAGAGGTCTGCGACAACCCCCGCCGGCAGATTGCCAAGTGGCACACCCTGGGCGAATATTAGGACAGCTCAGAAAAATCTCCCCAAAATTTTGAAAATCGTGCAATTTCTCAGAGTGGGTATTCTGTTGAAAAACCACCACCACCACTACTATTTCAATCCTATTCTCTTAGAAAAATAAATAAAAGAATGAAATAGAACCCTTCATGTCTGAAATAAAGAGACCCAACCAGACCACCATAACCCCACCCAGCATGGACTTGTAAGGTAGGACCACTCTCTTCTATGAAAAATTACCGCAACCATTGAGGCGACCACCGTGGCTGAAAAGAAATCTGACCAGACTTTTAGGAATCACTGACGACAAAAGACTTGATTGAGTATTTCAAAATCTAGATCTGAATATAGGAAGACATATTCAAATGTATACACAAATATATAGCCTACACATTCGAGACTGTCAGCGATATCCATGTGGTCCTACCGGTTGGGTGGGGGTGTAAAGGGGATGTGGTTAATCCAATCAGAGTTCACGTCAGAGAGCGTCACAACCTCCCGCCCTCGTTCTCCAGCCCCTGTCACCCATAGGTATAAACATTCAATTGCTTGCTTGAACAAGTTAAATATAAAACACACCTGGGAAGGAGTGTGGCCACAGAATACAGTATGCAAGACTTTCTCTTAACCTAGTGTACCAATTCCTCTTTAAACCAGGAAGTATCTTCTGGTACTGCACAAAACTGGGAGGGTTTATGTTAATTAGAGGGTGTGGTTAATTTATATTGAGACGGGGCTGTTTTTTAAAGTAGGGGCGTTTTTTTATTTTTAAACAGCAGTGGTAATATTAGACGTGTGGTCAATTTATGGGGCAGGATAGAGTACTATATTACAATGTTGTCGGGATAACACTGATATCGCTAAGTGTTTTAAGTTATGGGCAGGTAAGGCTAGAGGGATGTCTTGATCTTATCTCCCACCACGTTTATGTTTCTTAATTTCAATGTGGACCATATATGTTTCATCAGTAAGCTCACATGTAGCAACAATACCCATGAAACTCAATAGTCAAACTGCGTGAGTCAGAGCTTTTTCATGCACAGTGTAAAATGAGTTCAAATGAGTTCAAGCCACCTTTCCTATCCTATATTAGCGAGGCAGAGACGAAATGGGGAATTTCATTTTGTGGGGCAGATTCATACCAACGCTGGCATAACAATCGAACATTATTCACCTGCCGTTCACGTACATGTTGGAAAACCTGCATTCAGTATATAACAATGTGTCTATGATAAGTCAATCAATCAATCTAATGTATTTATAAGGCCCTTCTTACATCAGCTGATGTTACAAAGTGCTGTACAGAAACCCAGCCTAAAACCCCAAACAGCAAGCAATGCAGGTGTAGAAGCACGATAAGTGCATTGTGGATGGAAAATCACTCTGCTACACTTAACCCTCCCTCAGTAGCACACAACCTCAGTGGATTGGGTCGATCCCGTTAGAGTAAATTGATGATTTCTGGTTTTACTTTGTGACTCCTGTTGCTCTCCCTATCATTTCATTGGTGCATTTATTTTTTTAGACCTGACGTGATTGGTCGAGGCGAGGCTGTAGCCATGTGGCACGGGAAGCTATAATTGGACGGATCTCAGTGTACCCGAAAGCCGTTGTTACAGTACACCCGTTGTCATGGCAACCACATGAGCCGAAGGCCATGAAATGATCTGTAACTTTGTGTCTGTCTATCACCAATTTTACCAGAGAGAGCTTTGTCGTTCATATGCTGTTCCACGGGGGCCATTTGGCCCTGTATATACTTGCATGTCAGTGCTTTGCTCCTGTCAATTTATTAGAATACACCATTTATAGTCCCGTCATTGGTAACGGCTCAGTCGATCCTTGTTTGAGCTCACCGTCTTTTTGAAATACATTTTGTGTGGGGTGAGTTTGTGTAAGAATGCAAATGTTCATCTCCTGCAATGTCTCATCCACTGAATTCAAAAAAGGCTTCAAAGTGTCAGCTCGGGTTCTGGTGCCCTCCCTTCTCCCCGAGCTCTTGCTCTCTGTTTATCACCGCTGTTGCTCCACAGCACGGTCCCCATTGTGTCAGAGGATTTTTTGGAACTATGATAGTCAATAGCGATCAAGCTGTCACTGCACACTGTCTCTTTGCTGTGTCTATACACTGCATCTCACTGTAGGTGTACACTGCTAACCACTTAGCTTGAATGTTGCATATCCCTACCCTCACACACAGGTAAACATTGTACACATTCAGCTTCACCGGCCTCTGAGGTGCTCAAACTGAGTCCTTGTAAACTAGCTGCAATGGTAGCTTGGGTTTGAGCTAACTTGAGCTAGCAAATAAATGACCATAAATGTCTATTATTACATGTTATTTGCGTGGTGTTGTCACTCAACAAGCTTCTTTGGTTAATGCTTGGCATATCACAGTTTTATGTAGATACCATTGATAGCGGTTTTGGCACTCGTAAGTGTTGTGTCCTTTCCTATGAAAGTCATCACATTCCACATGGAATTGAGAGTAGGCAGTATGCACATCTGGGCTGCGCACTGAACATTTTGTATATCTGATCGCACTTTGAAAAGCCCAAAGCAACCTTTTTTGCTTTTATCACTGGTTGATTTGATCAAACTTTTTTTTGTTGCTCTCTTTTGATACTTTTGAAAACAAATATCTATTTGTAGTTATTGTAATATAAGAGGCTAATATCCTGGGCAGTTCAAGTCCTTTGTCCTATAGTTTTCCCTCACAGCCATGAGATATTGAAAATTTGTTCAATTACATTCACAGTATCTTCAGTTTCCATCGAAACTATACATCAAGGCAACTTGTTGAAACAAAATGTAATTGTCGTTAATTAAGAAGCACTGTCTCGGAAACCCATTTCAGACTTTTGGTTTCATAATGTTTGAATAATTAGAACAGCACTTAAAAAAACACACACAATAGCCGCACAGGTTTCGATAACCGAGAGACATTTTTCAAACTGTAGTCTTTCCAATTCAGAGAAAGGTCCTCTGACTATCCTTTTGTCTTTGTCTCTGTAGGAGGCTTCCAGTCTGGGGCATGATTTAATTATATGGATATAAGTGCACTTTGGAGTGAGGTAAAATTGCATTAGCCCGAACACCATAACCCCACCTAGTCTTGGCTTGGGCAAAGATGTGCTGGGCAGTAGACTGGAAATGTGTTTTTGTATTTACCATATGGGGCCCTGAAGGTAGGCTACAAATGCCCAAGTTTGTAGTGTGAGCACAGGCTCAAAGCATCTCTGTCAGAGTCTCACCACGGAAAGGCCAATGGGTTGTAGTCCACCGTTTGGCCAACTTTGCCCAGGAGATTCTAACATGGTGGCTGAGGAATAGTGTGACGTCATCTTTATTCATTGCTCTGTCCTCGCTGGAGTGGTGTTCAGGCTCCTAACTGTAGCTGCGCTAATAAGGGTTGCGTTCAATATTTTAAAAAGTGTTAAAGTGGAACATTTTTGGAGGGTGAAAGGAGAATGATGACAGCATCTTAGCATTGTTCTGTGGGAAAGGATGGCTGTCAATGTGTCTGTTGATAAGGACACAAGTGTTTCGTTTTGTTTTGTCTCACGTGTCTGTGCATGACAGATAATTACTTGGCTAGCAACATTGTGAGTTCTCTTCATGACAGGAAGGTTTAGTGGATATCAAATCAAGGTGTATCATAATTGCTAGCTAACATATTTTAGAAAACAAACCGTGTACATTCTCCCGTTTCTGTATCTTTGACAGATTTTCTAGTTTCCTATTTCTATGTTCTCACTGTTTCTTTCTGACTTTACTTTGAGATTCTGGGGTTGTGTATGTTACAGGTGCCTGTGATCGATATTCAACAGTTTCTTCTTCCTATGAGCATTTCCTTTTGTAAATAGCACAGAAAGCACTCTGCAAAGATCAGCAACGATGTCCCATATCACGGAATAATCCAAACCAAAATTAGATGCTCTGGCTTTGTTACCCTCTGTTTTGCTGGCCTCCCCTAAACCCATTGCTTAATCAAAGCATATTTTTTGTAGATATCAAAATGTAAATACAGTATAACCTTGTGTAAATTACAGTTTGTTCCCAGACACTATCAGGCAGATGCACTGCCGCCTGTTGTTAGCGTATGTGATTGTTCCCCCAAGAATGGCAAAGGGCTCTCCCCTCGCTGTGAATGTGTTCAATTGTTGGGGTGCCCTCCCTTTTCCTATCCCTTGGCCCTGACTGAATCCCTCTCTCTAGTCCACTCTCCTTTTCCTTCCATGACAACCCATCCCACTATTTTGCTGTTGTGTGTTGTACAGACAAATCTGAGGTGTGAATAAAAAGAGACAAAGAAATCAATGGGTTGTGAGTATCCCATTGGCTGTCATTGATTCACCGCCTCAGTCATAATTGAAGGTCAGAGTTGTATGTTGTGTGTGTGGGGAAAATGCAAAACAAGACCAGTACTCTGAAATGTGTTTAAACTGCATAATGCTATGTAGTCTATGCTAAATATATTACACTAATGCTGACTTGTTGAATTTGTTAACACAATGAATGTGCAAATAAATAAACTGATACACTATTTTTGAGTCTTTTTTTGCTTGTCCTTTTGCTAAGTCACACTTGGGCAGACACACGACTAGCTCACTGATTTCTCTCTGGATAACAGTGGCTGCTAAATGACCAAAAATGTGAATGCATACCTCTTTTTTTCCCCCCTCACAAACACAAACACAAACTCACATGACAAGATTTGGTCTTCTGTGCAGTTACAGCATGAGAATATCCAGTAGCCTATAATTGTATGGTCTAGCTAATTAAAAAGATCAAACAAAGTCACAGGGAGCACACAGCAAATAGGGACACACAGGTAACTGCCAAAATAAAAGTAAACAGCAACATAAAGTATTTTTATAGGCTGTTGGGCCACCACGAGCCAGAACTGCTTCAATGCAACTTGACATAGATTCTGAAACTTTATTAACTCCAGAAACACACCTGTGTGGAATCACCTGGTTTCAATATACTTTGTACCCCTCATTTACTCAAGTGTTTCCATTATTTTGGCAGTTACCTGTACGTGTCTCGCATACATCACCACCTATGCATGGCAGGTAGCCTAGATGTTAGAGGGAAAGTTGTTGGTTCAAGACCCAGGCCGGAACATTAAAAACATAGGAACTGAACTGGCACCTGAAGGGCTGCTGGTGTACCCAAGAGCAAGACAGTTAACTCCAAATTGTCCCAATCCAGGGATTCTGCACCGTGACTGACAATGTGCCTCTTAACAACAAAGTACTATCTTTATTCTATTATAATAAACTTAAAATATAATCAATTGTGTCTTAGTAGGCCTATTAGTTGGTTATGTAAGTGAGGACTTGGTGGACTGGATATTCTTTAGGTTAGGTTTTACTTGTTCCAGTGTGCTGGTAAGGGCACAGATGACAGACAGGTAGGATTCCAGTTGAGGTGATTTAATAACGCTGAAGATGCACAGGCATGGAACAGAACCGTACAGTGCATTCAGGATGTATTCAAACTCCTTGACTTTTCACACATTTGGTTACGTTACAGCCTTGAGCCTTTTTGGGTATGATACTACAAGCTTGGCAGACCTGTATTTGGGGAGTTTCTCCCATTCTTCTCTGCAGATCCTCTCAAGCGCTGTCAGGTTGGATGGGGAGCATCGCTGCACAGCTATTTTCAGGTCTCTCCAGAGATGTTCGATCTGGTTTAAGTTCGGGCTCTGGCTGGGCCATTCAAGGACATTCAGAGACTTGTCACGAAGCCACTCCTGCGTTCTCTTGGCTGTGTGCTTAGGGTTGTTGTCCCGTTGGAAGGTGAACCCAGTGTGAGGTCCTGAGTGCGCTGGAACAAGTTCTCTGTACTTTGCTCCATTTTTCTTTCCCTCGATCCTGACTAGTCTCCCAATCCCTGCCGCTGAAAAACATCCCCAGAGCATGATGCTGCCACCACGATGTTTCACCGTTGGGATGGTGCCAGGTTTCCTCCAGACGTGACGCTTGGCATTCAGGCCAAAAGGCCAAAGAGTTCAGTCTAGGTTTCATCAGACCAGAGAATCTTGTTTCTCATGGTCTGAGAGTCCTTTCGGTGCCTTTTGGCAAACTCCAAGCGAGCTATCATGTGCCTTTTACTGAGGAGTGGCTTCCGTCTGGCCACTCTACCATAAAGGCCTGATTGGTGGAGTGCTGCAGAAATGGTTGTCCTTCTGGAAGGTTCTCCCATCTCCACAGAGGAACTCTGGAGCTCTGTCAGAGTGACCATCGGGTTCTTGGTTACCTCCCTGTCCAAGGCTCTTCTATTGCTCAGTTTGGCCGGACGGCCTGCTCTCGGAAGAGTGTTGGTGGTTCCAAACTTCTTCCATTTACGAATGATGGAGGCCACTGTGTTCTTGGGGACCTTCAATGTTGCAGAAATGTTTTGGTATCTTTCCCAAGATCTGTGCCTCTACATAATCCTGTCTTGGCGCTCCACGGACAATTCTTTCAGCCTCATGGCTTGGTTTTTGCCCTGACATGCAATGTCAACTGTGGGACCTTATATAGACAGGTGTGTACCCTTCCAAATCGAATTTACCACAGGTTGACTCCAATCAAATTGTAGAAACATCTCAAGGATGATCAATGGAAACGGGACGCACCTGAGCTCAATTTCGAGTCTCATAGAAAAAGGTATGGGTACTTATGTAAATAAGGTATTTCGTTTTTTTTTTCTTCTCGAAAAACCTCATTACGTCATTTACGTAAAACACACAATAACGTTACTCAAATTGACTGGCCAGCTCGGCAAAAAATATGATTTGTTCAGGTACAGACTCCCACTTTTTTCTGTACATTTTTGATTGAGGCATGTTGATTGATGTAAGTTCTGTTCAAGATCAAACATTCATGACCAACTATATTCATTGCGTTTGGCTCGTCGAACCCGTACTACTGCTGATGCAGCAGTCAGCCAACAATGATTTCCTGGTCTGCTGCTGACGTCACTCACAATGCACTTTTGCAGCCAGGCACGTGTGTTGTGACAGTGTGACAGAGAAAATCATTTTTGTGTAATTTAGAGGGAAAACGTGTGCATTTTAGCGTTTGAGTCACGTTTTAAAAGTTGCTAAAATTTGCAAATATATTTTTTAAAGTAGCTAAATTTGTTGCTAGGTGCTGTTTGAAAAAAAAAGTTACCAGGGTAGTCTGAAAAGTTGCTAAATCTAGCAACAAAATTGATTAGTTGTCATCACTGCTCGAGATCACCCAGCATGCTCTGCTCAACTTCTAAGGTGGGCGGAGCTACAGCTCTGATATGATGAACTAACGTTACTGATATGATTAACTACACATATTTCACAGCCTTTTTGACTTTTCAAGGTCACTTCTAACTCTACTGAAAAGTCACAGCCACTGACCCGACGGGAGGTGGGATCCTGTGACGTGGTTTTCAGACTGCTGGCGTTGTTTACAGTTAGTGAGGATTTTGTAGCATGACTTATCAAACGTCAAGCACTAAATGGCCATAAAAGTCATTTCGGAAATTATGAAGAAAGAAGCTCTGTGACACAGGTGAGTCGCTCATTTCTATTCGTGTATGCATGAAGTCAGTTGGCTCTTTTATGTTTGCAAATGTTCGATCATTTGCTTTCGTCGTAGTCGGCAATATACATCTTTCTCACTGAACTCGTTCCTTTAATTACATGAAACAATGTGTGCAATGTTCGATTGAACACTGATCTGCACAAAGGCTAACAAATTCATGCAACTTGTTTTACGTTCATCAATGATCGACTTGTAGCCTACACTTTGTTCTTCAAATAATCTTACATTTTAAGTTTAGAAAAAGGTAGAGTAATTTGTTTTTCCTAATCCTATGACAACTAACGTTACAGCCACACAATTCAGTCTGCTACTTTACCAGTCTTTTGAAGGTTCGCTATTGTCCTTTTAAAAATATTTTTGTTGTTGTTTATCCTGTTTCAAAGTAGCCAATACATTATATTAAATAGTTGTTGTATTTTAGTGAATTTTTGCAACGGATGCAGTTTTCACTGCGACTTCGTCAGATTCAATGATTTAGAAAATATTTTTATATTTTCGTCCGCTGAAACGTAGCCGACTCACTGTTTGTAACGTTAGGCTATAACAACGTGACAGTAGTGCAATAGGTAGTTTAGGTAGCCTCTACAAATAATAATGACACCCCCTAACTGTGGACGTTGAATAAGGCTAGCACAGAGTCGATATGTTTAATCGGCATTTCAATAAAACTTCCGAGGCCTGAGCTATCTGAAGCCTGGAGACTCCCTTGAATCTTGAATCATAGAGCCTGTGTCGGCTCGGCAATATACTACAATACCATCCACTCCTTTGTGTTTTTGGATCTACCAAAGATATGTTTTGATGCAATTTTGGGGACATGGGGTCAGTCATGCGTTGAAGTTCAGACCTCCTATTTTACATAAAACCAGGCAAAAAAAAACGTAGCTACTCTCAAGCGGATATGAACATCTATTTTTAACCACCCAAGTTATGTCTGTTCTATCTGCCTCTGTCCTGACAACAATGAACCGGCTTTGTCAAACATCGTCTCTGCATTCCATCATTGAGAGAATGTGATCACTTCATAATGACTACCATTAGTAGCCTAGGCCCTAATGACAAGTAGCTGTCTGCTTATGTAGGTCTCTTTGTCAAGGATAAATATATAATTTGTTCTGACAATTAAATACGTTTTTAATATAGTCTGGTGTTGTAAAAAATGTTATTTAAATCATGCTATTTTGGGTTAGAGAACGGGAAGGCTAGGTGATAACAATAATAGTTGTGATGACATTGCCTGGGTTTGTGGTGGTCAACATTCGCCTTGCACTTAGAAATCACATGATTGCTGTCAAGTCGATAGTTGGTTCCTCTTTCCGCATGAGTTCTACTAGCTGCTGCATACACCAATCTAATAAACTGGAGAGCCATCTGACTCTTTTATAAGTCAATCTACACACACTCCAAATGGGTCTGAGGCGATGACAATAGTGGCCTATTCATATGAGTTGAATAGTTTTTTTGTTTGTTTTTCAAGGGTGGCAAAGTAGACTAGAATGTTGGCTGTAAAGCTCTACTTCTGTCCCTGAAACCACTCTCTCTTTCACCTCTGTCTCGTCGCTATTCTTTAGATCTACTGTGTGGTTGACTGACCCGACTTTCGACAGTGAATGGATATTGATGTTGAAGTTTGCCTGTGTGTGGTGTATCTCGTTCTCTCTTTCGAATCTCTTGTCATTAGCTTTAGCGCTTGACACATGACAGCAAGATTGCACATTAGCATGTGTGGATTCATGTTTGTGTGTTAGTCACTTTCAACTCTGTAAAATCTCTTTCATAGTTCTATTCGTTAGTCCTGGGCTTAATAAACTGGGACCAAGAATTATTATTATGTGTGTGTGTCTGTTTTTAAAGGGTATATGTGTATTACTCACAGCCTCTTATCTCTCTGTTCATAGTGTAAATGGAGTCATTGCGAGGCTCCGGGGGCCTCTCCCGCGAGTACAAACTGGTGATGTTGGGAGAGGGGGGAGTGGGGAAGAGCGGTGAGTACACACACTCATAATCCACTCATAATTACACTTAACTGCACTCCACCTCACTCTTACTTAGTGCATGTCTTTTCTTCTGTCTTGTGGTCTGTTTGTTTGTACATATTATGTCTGACTGGCTATTCTTCTTCACCTCATTACTTCTCCTAATGCTGTAATGCCGCCTTGTCTTTTCTGTGTTTCTCTGACACACCCTCCAAGTGCAGTCAGATAGTCAGGGTTCTCTTCTCGTAAGCATGGGCGTTGGCCGCCTTCTACGGCAGTCTGGGGTGCCGTTTCGGTGCCTGTCGTCAGGAAGACGTGTCAGTGCCTAGCAACCCCCCCCCCTTTCTTGGCTACTGTTGCCATGGAGACTGGCAGAGTTCACCTGGTATAGGTACACAGAAAAGTAGTAAAAACATCGGCGAGAGGGAGGATTTGGAGGGATAGCGGGAGAGATGGGTCGTTAAAAACATCTGTGCCTGCTTTCGCCATGGAAACTAGAGTGGGCGTACACTGATGCTGCAGAGGCGGAGATACTGTGTGTTTCTGTGTAAGCTGCAGGGTGTGTTTATCTATGCGTGTGAACCACTACCCGCCTGGAGGGAGAAAAATGAGACAAAGGAGAGATGAAGTGTGTGTGTGTGTGATGCAACCTGCATTATGTAATAAATTCTCCTGCATTGACTTCGTAATCCCTTTATCTCTCCATCCCTCTTCCGCTCTGTCTTTCGATCTGCTGTAGTTTGTTTCTGATTTCTCCTCTTTGGTTTATTGATGCAGTGCCTGTGCAGCTTTGTGACAATGTAATTGCCCCCCACCCCAAATAGCTTGTGAAAATTTAAAACTCTCTCTCTTTCTCCTCAGCCATTATAATGCAGTTTATCAGCCACAGGTTCCCTGAAGACCATGACCCCACCATAGGTGAGAGAGTGCTTGGTATCTGATCAAACTAACGCCGCTCATATTTGGTCAAATTTGGCCTGCTTTAACCGCACCAAAAACAGCTACGACAAATCAGTGATCATGTTGTATTTTGAATCAATCATTAATTAATTATATATATATATATATAACACAGTTTAATGGGTACACCTCCCCATTCATGAAAATGGATTGCTCCTATGGAGAGTGAGTCACCTGGCAGTGGCTTGCTATATTAAGCAGGGATCGAGGCTGTTCTATTGAACATTAGAATGGGCAAAACGAGTGACCTAAGACACTTTGAGAGGTATGTTCATCACGGGCAGGCACTCCGGATCCAGTGTCTCAGAAACGGCCGCCCTCCTGGGCTTTTCACACACGACGGTGTCTAGTGTTTCCCCAGAATGGTGAGACAAACAAACAAACCTCCAGTCAGCGGCAATTCTTGTGGGCGAAAACAGCTCGTTTATGAGAGGTCGAAGAAGAATGGCAAGAATCGTGCAAGCTAACAGGCGGGCCACAAACGGACAAATAACGGCAGAGTACAACAGTAGTGTGCAGAACGGCATCTTGGAGCGCACAACTCGTTGATCCTTATCACGGATGGGCTGGGCTGTTGTAGCAGACGAGCACACAGAGTTCCACTCATATCAGCTAAAAATAAGAAGTGGTCACACGATCGCCAACACTGGCCAATTGAGGAGTGGAAAAACATCACCTGGTCCGACAAATCCCAATTCCTGTTGCGTCCCAGTTCCTGATGGCATAGTCAGGATTTGGCATAAGCAGCACAAGTCCATGGACCCATCCTGCCTGGTGTCAACGGTACAGGCTGGTGGCGGTGCTGTACCGCCGTCCAATCTGCAGTAACTGCATGATGCCATCGCGTCAGCATAGACCAACATCCCTGTGGAATTTATCTGACTTGTAAAATCCATGCCCCGAAGAATTCAGGCTGTTCCGGGGGCAAAGGGGGATCCGACCTGGTACTAGACGGGTGTACCTGCAGTTATATTCATAACTGTACTTTACCTTTCAGTCGGTCACTCTGCATAACATACTATGGGTACAATCACACCCCAACCCGGGTCAGAGGGTAACAAACGGCAACCAAAGCACACACAGGTTCCACCGGCTTCAAAATGGGCTTACAGAAGCCACCTTTTTCACTAAAACTTACCTGAGATGCATGAACTGTCAGTGCCCCATATAGGGAAACAGAACCTACTGCATCTTGGCTATGCGCACTGACACGCTGCCACGACAGCCCAAGTCCATAGACCCCAACAGTTCCAAGAACAATACTTGCCTCGCTAGCCTGAAATGTCAGAACTCGTACAAGGAACCGCAAGTCCCAAACAACAGAACACCTGTCGTAACTTGGTAAAGCGCATCCGCTCGCTGCATAGCATCGGCCAGATTCGATGAACCACGGCTTATGACATGTAACTACACAATCATCCTGTATAGGCATTAAAATACCACTCAATGTCTCTCCCAGAGGATGCATACAAGACACAGATCCGCATCGACGATGAACCTGCCAACCTGGACATACTGGACACAGCAGGACAGGTACACTTCCTCACAAAGACCTTCTGTATAAGTGTCACGTCTCCACCTCTTTTGGCTGCGTCTCATTCTCAATAGTCTAATATGGCTTCCTCCTCTCCTTCATCAACTGAGCTGTAAACATAGGATAGGTGAAAGCAATATTTAAAAAACACCTGGGAAAGACTGGGAATTTGCTTTCATCGGTCTAGTTCTTTTGCATCAGTTCAAATAGAGGAGAGGAAAGCCTCTCCCTCTATCTCAATGCTCACTTTCCTTTAAATCAACCCTTTCCGACGGTCTTTCCCTGTCTCTCAATTCCATTCAATCAGTCTTATTAGGATGATAACTTATCATTGATAAGTAATTATCTTTACATTGCCAAAGCAAACCCAGAGGAACACATTTCACTCTGTCGCATCTCCCCTTCACCGTCATAACATCTGCATCCTTATTCTTCTCAACTTTCTTTTAAGCGTCGCTCACTCCCATCTACTCCCTTTCTTTTTCCACAAACGTACATCATTTCTGTCTCTCACCCGCTCCGCACGAAGGCGTCTCTCCCTGTCTCTCTGACTCATCCATAGACACGTATGGTTCACTTATTATATTAGTCATTTTCCATATATGGTCATGTACATGTTCTTTAATATATGCCCGTGACTGGGTTTGTTTGTACCATACCAAAGTTAGGGAAGTGTCCATACAGAGAATTACAGTCCACTGTCCACACAGTCCACTGTCTCAAGTGACCCTTAAATTCTGAGTCATCCAAATTCTAATCTTTTTTTTTCTGTGGGTTTCCATGTTGTTCCTCCAGTAGCTTGTAGGAAAGACAGACAAATGGTGATGGATTTTCTTGATGCTCTCAGGCATACACACACATACCAGTATGTGTGTGTGTGTGGGGGGGGTGTCTTCTATCCTTGTGGGGACCTAAAATCCCCCAACAACAAGCAATATTCTCCCTTGTAAGGATATTTCCCACATCCCCATGAGGGTAAAGGCTATTTTAAGCTTAGGGGTTAGGTTTAGGGTTACAATTAGGGTTAGGTGTTAGGTTTAGGTTAGGGAAAATAGGATTTTGAATGGAAATACATTTTAGGTCCCCGTGAGGATAGAATAACAAAGTGTGTGTGTGTGGCACAGGGATATATAATGTTATCTAAGTATTTTGCTGTGATGCTTTCTGTATCAGTCCTTAACCACTCTCTCTTACCCCCTCCCTCCCTCCCTCCCTCGCATACATTCACACACGCCCCTTTCCAGGCGGAGTTCACAGCCATGCGGGACCAGTACATGCGGGCTGGCGAGGGCTTCATCATCTCCTACTCCATCACAGATAGGCGGAGCTTACAGGAGGCGCGCCAGTTCAAGCAGCTCATTGACCGTGTGCGCCGCACCGCCAACACCCCGTGGTACTGGTGGGCAACAAGTCTGACCTGACTCATCTACGACAGGTGAGAAGTCAGGGAAAGGAGGGAGGGGGAAAGGGACGCCCATTGGTAGTCTTGGCACTACAGTATGTTTTGCCCGCTATCTGGCTGCATTAAATTCCTACCGCTGTTCAAAATGCCTGTCTTTATATATTTACTGGAAGATCTACAGATTGCCTGTCTGACTGGTATAGTATAGTAGATTTACCAAGGAGACAGGGAATCTGTATATTCAAACATTTACCGTAACATATACAGTGCCTTCAGAAAGTATTTATACTCCTTGCTTTATTCCACATTTTGTTGTTACAGCCTGAATATTTAATCCCCTTGTATATATTTTTTTCTCTCTCACCCGTCTACACATAATACCGCATAATGACAAAGTTAAAATGTTTTAGAAATACAGTATCTAATTTACATAAGTAGTCACACTCCTGAGTCAATACTTTGTAGAAGCACCTTTGGCAACAGTTACAACTGTGAGTCTTTCTGGGTAAGTTTCCAAGAGTTTTCCACACCTGGATTGTACAGCATTTGCCCATTTATTCTTTTAAAAGGGGAATTCATCTTCCAGTGCCTGGTGGAAAGCAGGCTGGACTAGGTTTTACTCCAGGCATACCCATAACATGATGCAGCCACCACTATGCTTGAAAATATGGAGAGTGGTACTCAGTAATGTATTGGATTGGATTTGCCGCAAACATAACAATTTGTATTCATGACAAAAAGTGAATTGCTTTGCCACATTTTCTTGCAGTATTACTTTAGTGCCTTGTTGCATTTAAAAAATATATTTTGTATTCTGTACAGGTTTCCTTCTTTTCACTCCGTCAATTAGGTTAGTATTGTGGAGTAACTACAATGTTGTTGATCCATCCTCAGTTTTCTCCTATCACAGCCTTTCAATTCTATAACTGTTTTAAAGTCACCATTGGCCTCATGGTGAAATCCCAGAGGTTTCCTTCCTCTCCGACAACTGAGTTAGAAAGGACGCCTGTCTTTGTAGTGACTGGGTGTAAAAAAATTACAGGCCTCATCTTTTTAAGTGGGAGAAATTGCACAATTGGTGGCTGACTAAATACTTTTTTGCCTCACTGTAGTTGTCTGGGGTACAGAGATGAGGTAGTTATTAAAAATTCACGTTAAATACTATTATTGCACACATGAAACCTATGTCACTTGTTATTAGAATTTGTACTCCTGAACTTATTTAGACTTGCTATTTTTATTTGATTTATTTAACCTTTTATTTAACTAGGCAAGTCAGTTAAGAACAAACTCTTATTTACAATGATGGCCTACCAAAAGTTTAAAGACCTGTGGGGACCGGTGCTGGGATTAATTTATTTTTGAATAACACATAAATATAGGACAAAACACACCACGACAAGAGAGACAACACAACAGTACATAGAGAGACACATAAGACAACAACATAGCAACGCAGCAACACATGACAACACAGCATGGTAGCAACATGACAACATGGTAGCAGCACAAAACATGGTACAAACATTATTGGCCACAGATAACAGAACAAAGCGCAAGAAGGTAGAAGACGACAATACATCACGCAAAGCAGCCATAACACATGGGTTGTCATTTTTTTATTAATTTGTAAACATTTTGAAAAACATAATTCCACTTTGACATTATGGTGTATTGTGTGTAGGCCAGTGGAAAAAAAAACATCTAAATTTCATCCATTTTAAATTCAGGCTGTAACACAACAAAATGTGGAAAAATTCTACGGGTCTGAATACTTTCTGAAGGGACTGTATATCATGACTCTATTTGGTAACGAATACTGTATATACCAGAGGAGGCTGGTAGGAGGAGCTAAAGGAGGATGGGCTCATTGTAATGGCTGGAATGGATAGGTGGAACGAAGTCAACCATGTGGTTCACATATGTTTGATACATTCCATTTATTCCATTCCAGCCATTACAATGAGCCCATCCTCCTATAGCTCCTCCCACCAGCCGCCACTGGTATATACCAATTATCGTCTCTGTTGGTTTTATCTGTATATTGGCTTTGAACATGCTGCTTCCCTCTGCTGCACTAGGTGTCAGTAGAGGAAGGGAAGGAACTGGCCCGGGAGTTCCAGTGTCCCTTCTTCGAGACCTCAGCGGCATTTCGCTACTACATCGACGAGGTATTTGCCGCCCTGGTCCGCCAGATTCGCCAGCGCGAGGCAGAATCTGTCCGCGGCAGCGAGAGGAAAACCAGGAGGAGCCAGTCGTTCTGGAGCCGCATGCGCTCCACCTTCCACAAGAAACAGCACTCTGAGCACTGAGAGAGACACTCTGTGAGATATGACAGTCCTCCAGTGGTACCCTTACAGCCCCAATTCCTAGTTCCAACTCCCCCGAGGAGACCAATGACTCTTATCCGAGTTAGATTGAGTGTTTGCAATGGGCAATTAAACTAAAAATCATTTCTGAAGATATGAGTCTTCTGTGCGCTTTAGAGAATGCAGGAACTGTGCTGATGTACCGTATGTTCATTGTGCTGAAAATTGAGTCTGGTTTTTAACGACAGCCGACGTTAACATTTTAGTCCAATCCAATGAAACCAATTGACTGTAGTGTTGTATATTTTAAATGCTGAGACACTGTGGAGTTGGCCTGAAGTTACATCACTGGAGAGCCAGTGAGGAGATGTTTAGGTGAAACTGTACCTCACAGGGAGCGGTAGGAGGGGGCCTGAAGAGAGAGAGATTATGGGGAATTGGAGAGGGGCAGGGAGCAAAGACTAGGCTGTGCAGAATATTCAGACGGTCACACAGTAGGTAAAGTGGCATACGTGCTGAGGAGTGAACTCCAAAGTTTGATTTTAAAGGTGGTTGGTTGGGAAATACAAAGGGATATGAGACTTTAAAGATTAAAGGGAGGGTCCCAATGGATGTGGTTTATCTTGCCAGCCAATGAAAGAGAAGGATGAAAATAATTAAAAGATTGTAATATAGAAATTGATGATAACAAAGACATTCTGATAGCATTCACTGTGCATTTAGGTTCCTCCTTTTCAATTGAAAAGCTATCAATTGATTATTGCTTAGAGTTTGTGGGTATATTTTGAGTGGGTATATTTTGAGTGTGAACTGAGTTGCAGGGGATATTTAATACACAGGTGATGTTGACAAGGCATTACTATGCAGCATTGCCTAATATGGTCCACTGATCTATACTTGACCCGAACAGGCTGATAGTTGACTTGGGCAATATGTCGATCA
Source organism: Oncorhynchus masou masou (assembly GCF_036934945.1). Classification (NCBI taxonomy): domain Eukaryota; kingdom Metazoa; phylum Chordata; class Actinopteri; order Salmoniformes; family Salmonidae; genus Oncorhynchus; species Oncorhynchus masou. The sequence goes on along the minus strand of NC_088224.1, from coordinate 34,943,830 downwards.
CATCCAAATGAGAAATCACTGGATTTAAAAACATTTTTAGAATGGAATTGGATGGGCGTAGCTGGCATTTTGATTTTTCTTTGCCTACAACAGGGTTTAATTGTCTTCATATAGTGTTTCAGCGACTAGAGACGATGCCAAGTACAATACCTCTCTAGAGTGATACACACTCACTCCTTTATTACTCCCTGACCTGTAGTGCACCGGTTGTGCTCTTATTTCAGCCCTCTGTTGATCTGGTAGTGCCACATATGGTATATGTTTTGTTTGTTTTATTCCTGTCTTGATCATGATTGTTTTCTTAATTTATTTTCTATTAACACGCTATAATAAAATGGCCTGCCATTTTTTCCATTTGCTGGTTGGTTGTCTGGCCTCTTATTGTGTGAGAGAGTCGCCCCCCTGTGGCAGTATAAGGTTTCGCAGTAAATATAATCCACAGCAATGACTTGCCTTGACTATTGTTTTTGAATAACTACAAGTGTTCATTTTCATGTTTGTTATCACATATTATTCAATAGCGTGCTCCACTGAAACGACTAATGCCATGTGCAATACAATCCATGTATTGTGGACGAACCTCCTACAAGTAACGTAGCTAATGATTAATGTGTAATAGGACTTTCGCTTTGTTGTCCCTCCACAGATTCCGTCCATGGGTAAAGGAGATGTGAAGTTGTTCGTGTTGTGAAGCTAACTCTCTAGCCAAATAAAATAAACAAATCCTGTTGGCGGACGTTTGGGGCACATGGTGACATATTGAACTGTGCAGATAGTATTGGGCAGCTCTTGCGAGAAGACGGTATATAACGTTGTAGATAGATTGCTAGCAGACACGGACACAGGCCTAATCAATCCACAGTTGCAAAGGAAAGCAAGTGTTGCCTGTCGCCAGCATGGACTTTTGGATTCGATTTAGTGCGCAGAGCCAAGCCAAGGAACGAGTTTTCAGGTGCAGTGGCTAAAATGTATTGCAGTTGAGATTTCTCAAGACAGCAACAACAAAAAAGTTACATTTATTAACTATCACTAGCAGTCAATACAAACTGAAATCCATGAGTATACAAAAATGTGTAGATATAAGAGGACGAAAAAGTACAAATCACTTTATAAAAAGTCCAGCGATGTTGGTGACCTTTTGTACCCGTTCAGTTCTCGACTTTTTGTAGGTTTTTGTCTGGTAGTTCCTGCCCGACACTGCCTACCTCCCGGTGTCATTGGGTATTGCGGGACAGCTGATTTTGGGTTCGAATTGAAGGGGTTCTGGATAGGGTTTCATGCAGTGTTTTGTCTCGGGCTCTCCCAAACCTGGATAAATTAAATGACAATCGCTATTTTCAGCCTTTCCCTATCAAGTGGCCATTGTCCCAACTGCATTTGGTATTATACTGATAGTTACTGTAGCTACATGAAAGTAAGTACCAATTGCCCTTGACATAAAAACTGGAGAAAGTAGACGAAGTTGTGCCCAAGTTATTAATCGCAAGATGTAAAAAATGTACTGAACTAAAGTAACATAGCTATAATCAGATTTTGACACATTTGATTCCTTTTCGGTGTTCACACAGGGCTGCACAGTACACCTGTACGTTGCTAGGTTACACTCTCCAGAAGGGTGGGGCAGGTGTCGAGCTCCTGAAGACAGTGAAACAACTGGAAGCTCATGTGAGCCTAACAAGGAAGTGTAAGTCACTGTCTGCAAGTCAATGCTACACCTCTGTGTCTCAGGCTTACTCTCTGTACATCAACTCTGGGTTTCACGTCAAATTCTCTCTCTCTCCAGTGATGCGTCTAGGGAACTCGGCAGAGGCTGTGGAGGCAGCGAAACGTGCTGTGCACCTCTCGGACAGCGTGTTGCGTCTCTGTCTGACCGTGGCCCACCTCAACAAGGCCATGTACTTCGCCTGTGACAACGTGCTGTGGGCCGGCAAGGCTGGCCTCCTGCCCCAACTGGACCAGGTCAAGTGGAGCCAGAGATCCTTCAGGTGACTGAAGGATTGGGAAATTTAAGCCTTAAATTTCACTACATTAAGGAATCAGTATATTTGAGGTGGACAAGGTCATCAGAAGTCCTGTAATGAACTTTACTACTATTGGCAGTTGTTAACTACATTCTCTCTCCCTAGAGCTATTTTCTATCGCTTTCGTTATCTAATTCTACCTCTTAACTCCCCCTCTTTGCTACTTTTTCTTTTGTTCAATGTCTCCTACATCCTCTCTTTTCCGGTCTCTCACTATCTTTACTTTCTCTCAGATTTGACATGAATCTCTCTCTACCTCACATGCTTAATCTCTCACATCTTTCTCTCTCGTTCTCTACAGGTACTACCTCTTTGCCCTCATCCTCAACCTAACCCGGGACGCCTACGAGATCCGTCTGCTTATGGAGCGTGAGGCCCACTCCACCCATGTGGGGTCAAGGGCTACCTGGACCTCTTCTCCTCCCTCTCCACACCCCTCTTCGCACACCCCCGAGAACGTCGACCTCTCCGACCCCTCTTCCCTTCCCGGAGCCATATTACCTGTATGCCTCCGCAGACAGTGCCACCTGCTGGTGACAGTGCTGCGCAGCAACCCACCGCTGCTGCTGGACCTGCTGAAGAACGCGTGCGACGTGTTCATCCCCCTGGACCGGCTGGGCATCTACCCCACCGGCCAGGGCTTCGTGGGGGCCTGTGGCCTGGCCTCTTCGGTCCTCTCCATCCTCACCATCGTCCACCCCTGGCTCAAGCTCAAACCTTGAAGAAGCCAGAATATTTGGTTGAACGTTCGAGCTCGAGTCGAACATTCTTCAAGCCTTGAAGGAGACATTTTGGCCAAACTTTTTAGGTCCCCTAGAAGTGCTGTTGTGTCGAGGAATGCAGCATGACACAAGAGCAGGGGTCCTGTACACTGCTTGCTTGGAAAGTTTTGCGTTTTTTTTATTTGGAATGCCAGCTTTTTGGGCAGATCACGCTCGGACGAAGGTTGGTGGACTGAAACAGTGGCATTTCGAATCAAAGAGAGAAAATTTGCAAATGAGTGCTGTAATCGAAATCTGTCTTATGTATTTCAGCTGGTGCTCAGACATGTTCAAACACAAAGTTCCCCAAAAGCCATTTGGTTGAGTTGTTGAAAAGGACCTTCCCCATGCGAGTGTATAGAACCGGCGCATGGAAAATTGTTGAGTCAGACCGGTAGACGTTTAAACACCTTAAAGCACCGTACATCACAACTGATGGACTTTGAAGTGATACCTAGCACAAAAAATACCAGATCGTCATTCAATTCTGTGTGTCTGAACACAAGCTGCGGGGAGCACATTTTTATCACCTTAAATCAACGTTTTAAATGGATCCTGATCTCCAGTTAGGAGACAATTCCATGTCCATATAGTGTTTCTGTCCTGTTAGCGTTAAATGATGTAATTGGAAAAGATTATCTGTACAGTATTGGTTTTGGAAATGCGCCAATGTCATCCCCGTGGAACGCTGTACAGCTCGATAAACCATCACACATTAAAGCCCTTGTCAATGAAAAGGTGCAGTGAAGTATTTGATCATACTGTGTGTGAATATGTAATAATAATGACTTTTGAAGTGAAGGATCCTTTTTATAAACGGTAAAAGGGGACATTTATGGGCTGCCAGTCAGCTGTATTTTTGTGCTGATAGTGGTAATACTGTATGTCCACGTACATTACCAACATTTATGCATGCGTGACGTGAATTAGTATGTTTACAGAGCCAGAAAAATTAAAGCAAATGACTCGGTCAACTCGGGCATCTAATGATTCTGTCTGTCAAACTCGTTGAATTCACCCGACAGCTATATTAACACAATATTATTTAGTCTACTTGGAAGTAAATTTGTTTGTCTTCTTAAAAAATCCATTTGTATAACTCAATTACATCAATAGTATATATTAAGGCCAAGCCATTTGAAGCTATTCAACCAGATGCGAATGGAACTATAATAGATATGTAAGTGTACTCAGCTGTTGGCATAAACCAGTATAACTTTCAAACAGCTCTTTTTTTTCAACCTTTGACATTCTCCTTTTATATACAGTGCCTTAAGAAAGTATTCATACCCCGTGTCTCACCCATCTCCACACAATACAGGTCGCAATTGTAAATGAGAACTTGTTCTCAACTTGCCTACCTGGTTAAATAAAGGTTAAATAAAAAAATATAAAAAAATACCCCATAATGACAAAGTGAAAACATGTTTTTCCAATTTTTTTTTGCTAAATTATTGAAATATCTAATTTACATTGGTATTCACACCCCTGAGTCAATACTTTGTAGAAGCACCTTTGGCAGCGATTACAACTGTGAGTCTTTCTGGGTAAATCTCTAAGAGCTTTCCACACCTGGCTTATGAAACATTTGTTCATTGTTTTTTTCTAACTCCTTCAAGCTCTGTCAAATTGGTTTTTTTCATTTCTAGACAAACATTTTCAGACCTTGGCATAGATTTTCAAGTAGATTTAAGTCAAAACTGTAACTCGGTCACTCAGGAACATTCACTCTCTTCTTGGTAAAGCAACTCCAGTGTAGATTTGTCTTGTGTTTTAGGTTACTGTTGTGCTGGTGGAAGGCAGACTGAACCAGGTTTCCTTCCTCTCCGGCAACTGCGCTAGGAAGGACGACTGTATCTTTGTAGTGACTGGTTGTGTTGATATACCATCTAAAGGGTAATTAATAACTTCACCATTCTTAAAGGGATATTCAATGTCAGCTTTTTTTTTTACACCCATCAACCAAAGGTGCCATTCTTTGCAAGGCATTGAAAAACTTCCCTGGTCTTTGTGTTTGAATCTGTGTTTGTAAATCATTGCTCGATTGAGGGACCTTACAGATAATTGTATGTGTGGGGTACAGAGATATAGTCATTCAAAATTCATGTTAAACACTAATATTCCACACAAAGTGAGTCCATGCAACTTATGTGCACATTTTTACTCCTGAACTTTAGGCTTGCCATAAAAAAGGGGTTGAATACTTATTAACTCAAGACATTTCAGCTTTTTCTTTTTTATGAATTTGTAGTGACAGAAAAAAATGTCAATTTAATCAATTGACAAAATCTCAATTTTGCAACACAACAAAATGTGGATGGGGTGTGTCCAGGGGTGTGTGAACTTTCTGTTACAGGGCAACCAGAGAATTGTGCACTTAGTCAGTGTGCCGTTTGGTCTCGTCGTACTCATTCTCCTTGACACACTAATTGTGGACATGATTTCTCGTTTAATCTCATTTTACACTACTTTGAGAGCCCTGAATTACACTGTAGAGGCGTGACTGTCGATGATTCATGCTCAAATGGCAGACTGTATAATGATGTATGGTTTTGTAAATAACATTTGAACAGTTTTGATGAGAATTGGAGCGGGTTGTTACAACAATTTTCCTCAGTGAGTGAGGATGTTTGAAATCGTGTCTTTATATTAATGTACCACAAGTGCTGAGGCTTGGCCGCTGTGTGGAGAAAATGTTTTCCCAAAATAAATGCCTTTTATTTTAAACTCTGTCGGCTCTATTGTGTAATTGTTGAGGGTTATTCTAATGCCGTTGACTGCTGTGACTCAAGCATTTTTACATTTCAGGCTTTAGAAATTGAACAGACGCTATTATCCAGAGCCATTTATAATCAGTGAGGACTTTACTGTGCCCTGAGGGACACCAGTAGTGAGACCATCCTTCATTTGACTGATCTTTGATTAGAAAACATCGTGGATGTTAACCAAGGATTCACAGATCACCTGTCCAGATCATTTCAAATCAATGCAGTCTGAAGATTAAGAAAAAGAGATGATGAAAGCACGCCATTTTAATATTAACCTACCCCTGATGGTGGAGGTGTGTGGGAAGGCCATTCTTTGTGTGTAAATGAGAGGCCCTGATCTAATACAGTAGTCTGAACATTTAATCCTTGTAGCCTTGAACGGAACATGTTGTGACTGGTCCCTCAGCACCACAGTGATATACAGTGCTTTCAGAAAGTAGTCACACTCCTTGACTTTATCCACATTTTGTTGTGTTCCAGCCTGAATTTGAAATGGATTAAATTGAGATTTTGTGTCACTGGCCTACACACAATACCCCACCATGTCAAAGTGGAATTGTTTTTAGGAATTTTTACAATAATATAAAAAGTCAATATGTTTTCAAACCCTTTTCTATGGCAAGCCTAAATACATTCAGGAGTAAACATGTGCTTAACAAGTCGCATAAGTTGCATGGACTGCAAATAACAGTGTTTAACATGAATTTGTAATGACTACCTCATCTCTGTACCCCAGACGTGCAATTATCTGTAAAGTCCCCAAGTCGAGCAGGGAATTTTAAACACAGATTCAATCACAAAGACCAATGCCTCACAAAGAAGGGCACCTATTGGTAGATGGGTAAAAAAAACAGACATTGAATAGCCCTTTGAGCATTATTTATTAATTAGTTATTAAATACACTTTGGGTGGTGTAGCAATAAACCCAGTTATTACAAATTGCAGGCGTCCTTCCTAATTCAGATGCTGGAGAGGAAGGAAACCGCTCAGGGATTTAAGCATGAGGCCAATGGTGACTTTAAAACAGTTACAGAGCTTAATGGCTGTGATAGGAGATGGATCAACAACATTGTAGTTACTCCACTATACAGGACTAACCTACATGACAGAGTGACAGAAGCCTGTACAGAATAAAAATATTCTAAAACATGCATCCTATTTTCAATAAGGCACTAAAGTAAAACTGCAACAAATGTGGCTCAAAAATGAACTTTATGTCCTGAATACAAAGTGTTATGTTCGGGGCAAACACAATACATCACTGAATACCACTCTTCATATTTTCAAGCTTGGTGGTGGCTGCACCATGTTATGGGTATGCTTGTCATCGGCAAGGACTAGGGAGGTTTAAAAAAAAAATAGGCCTGCAGCACTGTATAGTTGAGATTCATGTGTTGGTGGCACACATGCTACATAAATATAGCCTGTGCTCCAGTCTTTTGTTGACAAGTGAGATTTTTAATAGACCCACAACTCTGCTAAGAAGCTTCGAGCTTCTGCTATTTGCCCAAACTAACCAGGGAAATAGTATGATAACGAGCAGAGAATGATTTTTTTTTTACACTCAACTGATGCTGAATATACATGTACACTACCGTTCAAAAGTTTGGGGTCACTTAGAAATGTCCTGGTTTTCCATGAAAACATACATGAAATTAGTTACAAAATGAATAGAAAATATAGTCAAGATGTTGACAAGGTTATAAATAATGATTTTTAATTGAAATAATTGTGTCCTTCAAACTTAGCTTTTGTCAAAGAATCCTCCATTTGCAGAAATTACAGCCTTGCAGACCTTTGGCATTCTAGTTGTCAATTTGTTGAGGTAATCTGAAGAGATTTCACCCCATGCTTCCTGAAGCACCTCCCACAAGTTGGATTGGCTTGGTGGGCACTTCTTACATACCATACGGTCAAGCTGCTCCCACAACAGCTCAATAGGGTTGAGATCCGGTGACTGTGCTGGCCACTCCATTATAAACAGAATACCAGCTGACTGCATCTTCCTGAAGTAGTTCTATTGGGTCATTGTCCTGTTGTAGGAAGAAATTGGCTCCAATTAAGTGCCGTCCACAGGGTATGGCATGGCGTTGTAAAATGGAGTGATAGCCTTCCTTCTTCAAGATCCCTTTTACCCTGTACAAATCTCCCACTTTATCACCACCAAAGCACCCCCAGATCATCACATTGCCTCCACCATGCTTGACAGACGACGTGAAGCACTCCTCCAGCGTCTTTTAAATTTTTCTACATCTCACAAATGTTCTTCTTTGTGATCCGAACACCGCAAACTTAGATTTGTCTGTCTATAACACTTTTTTCCAATCTTCTTCTGTCCAGTGTCTGTGTTCTTTTGCCCATCTTAATATTTTATTTTTATTGGCCAGTCTGAGATTTGTTTCCTTAGCAACTCTGCCTAGAAGCCCAGCATCCTGGAGTCACCTCCTCACTGTTGATGTTGAGACTGGTGTTTTGCGGGTACTATTTAATGAAGCTGCCAGTTGAGGATTTGTGAGGTGTCTGTTTCTCAAACTAGACACTCTGTTTTTGTCCTCTTTCTATTCTGGTTAGAGACAGTTTGCGCTGTTCTGTGAAGGGAGTAGTACACAGCGTTGTACGAGATCTTCAGTTTCTTGGCAATTTCTTGCATGGAATAGCCTTCATTTCTCAGAACAAGAATAGACTGACGAGTTTCAGAAGATAGTTCTGTTTCTGCCCATTTTGAGCCTGTACTCAAACCCACAAATGCTGATGCTCCAGATACTCAGCTAGTCTAAAGAAGGCCAGTTGTATTGCTTCTTTAATCAGGACAACAGTTTTCATCTGTGCTAACATAATTGCAAAGGGGTTTTCTAAAGATCAATTTGCCTTTTAAAATGATTAACTTGGATTAGCTAACACAACATGCCATTGGAATACAGGAGTGATGGTTGCTGATAATGGGCCTCTGTACACCTTTGTAGATATTCCATTAAAAATCATCTGTTTCCAGCTACAATAGTTATTTACAACATTAACAATGTCTACACTGTATTTCTGATCAATTTGATGTTATTTAATGGACAAAAAATGTGCTTTTCTTTAAAAAACAAGGGACCCCAAACTTTTGAACTGTAGTGTATACTCTGAAAACATTTGTCTACTTCATGCAGTCCCTCTTATCAACACAAGAGGACGCCCCTGTTCAGTTAATGCATGAAGAACAAATTATACAATTGGTTATTGTACACGGCTGCATATCTACTGTTATTTGACATTTATGAGAATCAGATAAGGAATGTCAAGAATGGCGTGACTTCCAACTCATCAGAATAGTATGCGGTCATAGTCAAATAGTGGTTCGGTCATAGACCGAGCAATGCTTGACGACGAGAAGTGTCGGATTTAATAACATATCAAAGCGAGCGTGCACGGCGCATGTGGACGTGTGTGCGTGAGTTCCGCCCAGGAATTCTCAGTCAATAGGTGAAAGGTAGCTGTCAATAGATAGTGATAAGCACTGCATTGAACTGTATTTAACCTCCTAACCCTAACCCGCCCAGCAGTCAGGAAGTCAAGGATGTCTGTAGATAACAGGTTAAAGCTCACAGACAGGAACTTAGCCGATAGTTATGTAAGTGTACCTGTGTGCCAGAAATAGGGTTGAAGATCTTTTTGTGAAATCACTGTCAGTATACTTTACTGTGTGTGTGTGCGTGCTTGCGTGCATGCGTGCATGTATACATTTGTGCGTGTTTTGTCAAGTGTGTATAGTTTGTATGAACTTTTGTGATGCTAGAACTGAATGTCTTGGCAACTTGAAGGAACCAAATAGCGGGCAATTCTTTATGTCTTTGGTCACATGTTAGCAGAGCATTGATGTACTGTATAAATTCCTGTTCGACGTGTTTGGATGAAGACCCTGGACAACACACTGCAACCATGAGAGTAGTTCATGTTTTTGTATGGGTACAATATGTGTTGTTCTGGGGGACCTTGAACAACATAAGGACAGTTGATGGCTGGCTAAATGGTTTTGTGTTTGCCTTTTTGTGTTTTTGTCCCTATGCCTGTGTCTGTGGTTCTGTGCATTGTGTGTGTGTGTGGGCGGGGGTGCTCATGTCTATGTGTGTATTTTTATGCATGTGCATGACAAGCATGTTTGTGTAGCTATCAACCAGCATCTGTTGAGTTTTGCATGTGATCATGCATGAGAGTGGGAAATTCTGTGAATTATAATTATAGTATAGCACAGGAGGTTGGTGGCATCTTAATTGGGGAGGATGTCTCGTAGTAGTGGCTGGAGCGGAATCAGTGGAATGGTATCAAATGGTTTCCATGTGTTTGATGCCATTCCATTCACTCTGTTCCAGCCATTAATACGAACCATCCTCCCCTCACCAGCCTCCACTGTAGTATAGGTGATATAGATGGAGATCCTTACTGTTTCTATGAAGTGCCCATTTACTCTCATGGTTGCATACAGTTTGATTGGCTATGTTTGAGTGTTTGCGCTTGTATGAATAAGGAGCTGCTGCTGTGTGTGTGTGTGTGTGTGTGTGTGCGCGCGTGTGTGTGTGTGTGTGTGTGTGTGTGTGTGTGTGTGTGTGTGTGTGTGTGTGTGTGTGTGTCATTCCCCCTTCTGCTCTTACTTGTTTATATCAGTCTGAATCAGCAGCTGTTGATTGCTCCTACGCTCATTCATATTTTTCACTCTCTTTCTCTCAGGTTCTTCTTCTCGCCTCCTCTCGCCGCCTCTCTACTCCTAGAGGGTGCGTATGTTACACTCACGTAGAGTGCATGACGACAGAACGGAGGGGGTACTATGCCATTAAGAACAGACTCAACAAGTATGCTGCCGGAAAACATTTTCTTTTGACCTTCTTTCCTCCCACGCTTCTCTCTCTCTCTCACTCTCTCTGTGTTTATTGTGTCCAAACACACATTTCACTTGTATATTTGTGTGTGTGTAAATGTACCAGTCAAAAATTTGTAAACACCTACTCATTCAAGGGTTTGTCTTTATTTTTACTATTTTCTACATTGTAGAATAATAGTGAAGACATCAAAACTATGAAATAACACATATGAAATCATGTAGTAACCTAAAAAGTGGTCAACAAATCCAAATATATTTTAGATTCTTCATAGCCACCCTTTGCCTTGATGACAGCTTTGCACGCTCGTGGCAATCTGTCAACCAGCTTCACCTGGAATACTTTTCTAATAGTCTTGAAGGAGTTCCCACATATGCTGAGCACTTGTTGGCTGCTTTTCCTTTACTCTGCGGTCCAACTCATCCCAAATCATCTCAATTGGTTTGAGGTCGGGTGATTGTGGAGGCCATGTCATCTGATGCAGCACTCCATCACTCTCCTTCTTGGTCAAATAGCCCTTACACAGCCTGGGGGTGTGTTGTGTCATTGTCCTGTTGAAAAACAAATGATAGTCCCACTAAGCGCAAACCAGATGGGATGGGGTATCGCTGCAGAATGCTGTGGTAGCCCAGCTGGTTAAGTGTGCCTTGAATTCTAAATAAATTACAGACAGTGTCACCAGCAAAGCACCCCCACACCATCACTCCTCCTCCTCCATGCTTCATGGTGGGAACCACACATGCTGAGATCATCCGTTCACCTACTCTGCATCTCACAAAGACACAGCGGTTGGAACCAAAAATGTCAAATTTGGACTCATCAGACCAAAGGACAGATTTCCACCGGTCTAATGTCCATTGCTCGTGTTTCTTGGCCCAAGCAAGTCTCTTCTTCTTATTGGTGTCCTTTAGTACTGTTTTTGTCAGGAATTTGACCATTAAGGCCTGATTCACGTAGTCTCTGAACAGTTGATGTTGAGATGTCTGTTACTTGAACTCTGTGAAGCATTTATTTGGGCTGCAATTTCTGAGGTGCAATTAACTCTAATGAACGTATCCCTGCAGCAGAAGTAACTAGGTCTTGATTTCCTGTGTCGGTCCTCATGAGAGCCAGTTTCATCATAGCGCTTGATGGTTTTTACGACTGCACTTACATTTTCCATATTGACTGATGTTCATGTCTTAAAGTAATGATGGACTGTCATTTCTCTTTGATTATTTGAACTATTCATGCCATAATATGGACTTGGTCTTTTACCAAATAGGGCGATCTTCTGTATACCAACCCTACCTTGTCACAACACAACTGTTTGGCTCAAATGCATTAAGAAGGAAAGAAATTCCCCTATTTAACTTTTAACAAGGCACACCTGTTAACTGAAATGCATTCCATGTGACTACCTCATGAAGCTGGTTGAGAGAATGCCAAGAGTGTGCAAAGCTGTCATCAAGGCAAAGGTGGCTACTTTGAAGAATATAAAATATAACATGTATTTTGATTTGTTTAACACTTTTTTGGTTACTACATGATTCCATATGTGTTTTTTCATAGTGTTGATGTCTTCACTAATATTCTACAATGTAGAAAATTGTACAAATAAAGAAAAACCCTTGAATGAGTAGGTTTGACTGGTACTGTATGCGTAAGCCCATATCCTCATGCCACCTGCCAGTGTCTTTGTTATGGATTTCAATTCAATTCCGTTCATTCAAAATGAGCAGGTTTGTTTTTCCTCTCATTCAAGCAGCATCCCTTCCCCACGGCTGTAAGTGTTTCAAGGCCTAATTGACTTATTTCTCAATGGGACGATTTTAGCTGAAATGAATTGAATCTCAACGACAATCAGACATGTGGCACGAGGACAACGACAGTTCACCAATTTTTTTTTAAATGGTTTCCATTCCTTAGAAGTGTCCCCAAGTCAAGCTGTGTTTATATTCCACAATAGGTTTCCCATGGATCCAATTAGCACCATGGCAGTCGTTTTCCTGTACCATATATAATGCAGTGCAATTCTTCTTCTCCTATCTTCAGACTCAAACCTCCCTCGTCGCTGTCCCTCTATTTAGCAGTTAGTGTAATTTAGACCTGTTTTATACAACCAAGCACTAGCAAAGGACGAATTAGTACAGTGCCTCTTTTGATTGAGGTCAGTACACTGTAAGCCGACATTCGTTTTCTTCTTACATTAGCACATTACTGTCCAGTTGCTGTGTTTAGATGTGTGCGGACAGAGTGGGAATCCTACCTGACTGAGGCTTGAACTCACAACCTTGTGCAGCGTAGTCAAGAAGCACTGTCCATACCACTGACCCGGAAAAGTAAAGGCGTTTTTTGGATCGGTGACAGTACTTCCAGGTTTCAGAAAGGAAGTCTTTCTTTCTTCCTATTCAAGGTTAGTGCCTTCCCACGGGGCACATATTGGTTGAATCAACGTTGTTTCTACGTCATCCGCATCTGCAGTGAAAGGTGGCAGAGCTACACCTTTCTACACGGTGTTGGTCAGACCATGAGACGTCCCGAAAATCGGTCTTCTCACGGAAACGTCTGTAGCGTCCGAATGGTTTGACCAACAAACTATTGGCCCCCTCTATGGTAAGATGAGACCCTCACGAACACCAGGGTGTTCTCCAATTTGCTCTACGACCCCCAGAAGCATCAAGGGACACGTCTGAAGTCGGTACCACCGATTTGCCAACTTCTGTCTGTAGCGTCTTAACAGTTTGGGCTACAAACTAATATGACTCTCACAGCCACGTATGTAGGACGGCAAAAAGATATCCCGGTACCAGTTTAAAAAATGTATGCAAATATACAGTATATGGAAGTAGTTTAGTGCCTAACAAAACGGGTTAAATGTGTGTCAAAAAATATACAGTATAAATATTTTTTTTGTAGATTATGACTACCTTGGACAAATGTATTTGATAAATGCAGATCTTCGTTACAGGAGAGGGAAGATCTGTGAGTACAGCGAATACCATTCATCAGGCACTGTTTCAATTTCAACCCTTTCACTAGCTATCTGATCTTCAAAACGTCACCGGCAGTCCCAGACGTGCGAGATGGTAACATGATGCATACTGTTGATGCACAACCCTCAGTGCACCATATAAATCACCATCCACGGTCTTGCATGTCTGACTGACGTCTTCCTAGAACTCTTATCTCACTGGGCAGATGTGAGTCACCTGTTCTGCAGGTGGCTGCACACTCAACGCCATTATGTTGTGGTTGGACTTCCTCCCAAGGGGACCCGCTTTCTTATCGCCGATCCTGAATGAAAGTGTTCCAACGCTGGGGTCCTGCTGCTTCTTATCTTCCCAGGCAAATATCGCCATCTAATCGCTGTGGCGACAGAGATCAACAGTGGAAAGAATGGGGTATTTTTGTCCCCGGCGCTCGGTTTGCGCGAACCATACCCCTACTTGTACCTGGTCGATGTACTTGCTCGGGGGTGGCACACAAAGAGAGAGGGGTGTGCGTGTATGAATTGTGTGTGTGTGTGTGTGTGTGTGTGTGTGTGTGTGTGTGTGTGTGTGTGTGTGTGTGTGTGTGTGTGTGTGTGTGTGTGTGTGTGTGTGTGTGTGTGTGTGTGTGTGTGTGTGTGTGCATGTGTGTGTGTGTGTGCATGTGTGTGTGTGTGTGTGTCTGGATTGTGTGTGTCTGTGTGTGTGTGCCATCTTCAAGCAAGGTTTACAAGTATAATGTCACATTATGTGGAGGTAGTTTCATTCCATCAGTTCATCTGCAATTATAATTTCCCTTTCTCTATCGATCTTCCTCACAGTGTATGCTCACTCTCCCATTGAATTGACAGCCGAAGATGACCTGCGGAGCTGTTAAAGGAAAACTACAGGCCAGGGACAATGTATCCATGGCGACACATTTTACAACATGCGACTGACTCAACCTGGCCCTGTATGGGAGCCTTCCAGGCAACACATTTTGTGGATTGGCACCTCCTCTTTAAGTGACAGGGAAGATGACTGGCTGAGAGTGAGAGTGAAATAACGGTTTGTGTAATTGTGCAAATGAGCCATTTGGGTTACATAACGCTCAAGACAGGCCAGGTTTGACCTGAAGCTGTCACCAAGCTGTCGCTGAGCCACCATGTCCTCCCATGGGACCATTCGCGTCACCGATAGGCCTGTAACCACAGCGACCAGATCTCTGGGGACAGGGCTGAGAGTGGAACGCCTTAATAACTACGTCAGTCGTCTCAGCGGCAGTCTTCCGATCGAGCCAAGCTGGCGTACATGCTCCACAGGATTCCCCAATGTTTGTGTCCCTTTCTTTTCATTGATACTATCATCCCTTGTTTTCACTGCCTTAATTCCCCTCAGAGTAAAATGAGTGTATTGAATGTGAGAAAACAAGCACTGCTGACAATGTGACTACATGATAGTTGCAAGATCAGGATGGTATGTACAATTATGGAGAAGTGGAAGGCATTCTGCATCTGAGAGGCCAGACCCGGAGGGGACTCTGAATGCCAGCCAAAACATCCTCTGCCTTCTGAGTATTTTCTATTTTCTAAATAAGAGTTCAAAATCAGGCAGCTATGCACCCCAGATCAGGCTGTCTCCTCAGAGTGGTGTGGAAATCCTGCCCCAGTTCGGGCTATATGTGAGGAAGAATTTAGTGATCCCAGGTAGCCAAGGTAGTCATAATGACAGATTAACACTTGAAGTCTAGGGGTTACCAATTGACTAAGTTCAGGCCTACAGTATATGTGGTTTCATGATGATTATATTGATATTTATTTTGGAGAGATCTCTTGCTTGTTATCCAAGCAGCTGAGCTCTATTTGTGTGTTACAGAGACAATTACAATGGTATTTTTGTATTTTTTATTTCTCCTTTATTGAACCAGGTAGGCTAGTTGAGAACAAGTTCTCATTTACAACTGCGACCTGGTCAAGATTAAGCAAAGCAGTGCGACACAAACAACAACACAGAGTTACACATGGAATAAACAAACATACAGTCAATGACACAATAGAAAAAGTCTATGTATAGTGTGTGTAAACGAGGTAAGATAAGGGAGGTAAGGCAAAAAATAGCCCATAGTGACGAAATAATTACAATTTAGCAATTAAACACTGGAGTGATAGATGTTCAGAAGAAGAATGTGCAAGTAGAGATACTGGGGTGCAAAGGAGCAAAAATAAATAAATAACAGCATGGAGATGAGGAGTTGGATGGGCTATTTACAGATAAGCTATGTACAGGTGCAGTAATCTGTGAGCTGCTCTGACAGCTGGTGCTTAAAGCTAGTGAGGGAGATATGAGTCTCCAGCTTCAGTGATTTTTGCAATTCATTCCAGTCATTTGCAGCAGAGAACTGGAAGGAAAGGTGGCCAAAGGAGGAATTGGCTTCGGGTGTGACCAGTGAAATATACCTGCTGGAGCGCGTGCTACAGGTGGATGCTGCTATGGTGGCCAGTGAGCTGAGATAAGGTGGGGCTTTACCTAGCAAAGATTTATAAATGACCTGGAGCCAGTGGGTTTGGCGACGAATATGAAGCGAGGGCCATCCAACGAGAGAATACAGGTCGCAGTAATGGGTAGCACATGGGGCCTTAGTGACAAAACGGATGGCACTGTGATAGACTGCATCCAATTTTCTGAGTAGAGTGTTGGAGGCTATTTTGTAAATGACATCGCCGAAATCAAGGATCGGCAGGATAGTCAGTTTTACGAGGTGTATGTTTGGCAGCATGAGTGAAGGATGCTGTGTTGTGAAATAAGAAGCATATTCTAGATCTAATTTTGGATTGGAGATGTTTGATGTGGGTCTGAAAGGAGAGTTTACAGTCTAACCAGACATCTAGGTATTTGTAGATGTCCACATATTCTGATAATGACATCATTGGAGTTGATGAGGTCTACATACTTAGAGCATTTGATGTTCCCAGAGTTCTCCACCACAGCGCAACGTCCACATAGAGGTCAGAAGCACTTCTGAAACTAGAGATCATCGTCCGGCTGTGTCGTACATTTGAGACAGTGACGTGCAGAGCTAGTGTACTGGAAGTCCAGCGACCGGAGGGCATTCAACAAAATAATAAGATGGCTGTCAAAAAAATAATAGGATGGCTGTCAATTTCTTTTTTTAACAAAGATAGTGGTGATGCAGAGTAGGAGGGTGAGAAGCCAACCTTTTCTGATCATGAAGAAATGGATTTTGTGGATAGTTCTACATTGAGGTTGCAGCCACATTTTTGGTGGTGGTTCTAATTCTCCCAAAGTGCCCGCCAGAAATCTCCCCACCACCGACCTAACAATACTGGAAACTCTATCTACCCAAATGCACAGCTAGTTACACTAGAGCAGCAGTTTGGGTACGGCATTCACTGATACATTTGACTGATCAAATTCAGCAATTCCACAAATGGTGGTTCTCTAGAGGTTTGGACAGTGATCTGGTAGTCATTTTCCCCGGAGAAGGAAAAAGTTGGGAACCACTGGTCTCGCAGATCTCCAGCAACAAAGTTGTTTATCGAATTGAGTTGTCTAATTAAACAGTTTGGTTACTTTCCACCCACGCTTAACCGAGTTGCCTAATACTGAAGCGATTGGCTGTGGCTACCCATCCCTACCAATTACTATAAGTAGGCGGAAGGTCGAAGGTGACATCTACAATCATTCTTAATAAATTTATCTTCATACATCTACTCATACAAGTCCTTTATTTTTTCAAGTCAAGTCCAACTCAGGAAGCAGTGTAGCGCGCTTAAACCAGAACCTGTGCCTACAGGCTTATCTTGCCTCCACACTCTTAAGCTCTTCTTCAGGCTTAGTAGGGTTACCCAATAAAAATGACAGAATGGAGATCACAAACAGCGGAAATCTCCGTGTTGCATCAGATGAGTGCCTACAGGGGGAACATAAACAGCGGTAGAGAAGACAGGGGATTCAGAGGGAGTTATCCTGATCTTACTACTGGGTCAACGAAGGACGTGTTTGAAGCTTTGGTCGACTAGAACTTCTGAGCATTGGGAGAAAGATGAGGATGACACCCAAGAAGCTGTAGTGGTGCTCTGAATTGACAGGATATTGACACAGTGAAGCTAGCAACTTGATTTAATACTCTGTAGAGTTAACTGCCTTTTGATATGAAGAGAACAAAAAACGGTACCCAACTCTCTCAGGTGGCGAAGGCCCTATAAGCGTGATGTTTAGATCGGAGTCACGTTACTCTCCTTGGAAAACAGGCTTTTAGGGTTTGCCTAAAGTCCAAAACACCCACTTAACCACAAAAGACGATTAATGAAAACCCTCTTATCCCCATTCATATCCACCTTCATATCACCCTACCTCTTAAAGGGTTTTACATGGCAAAGAATTCCCTCATCTGGCTGTCTCTGTAAAGTTTTCTTTGGCTACCAGTGCCAAGAGCTCGGGACAAGGCTATTTTTACAATAGCACGTGAATGACCATGTCAACCCCCTCTATGACCCTGGCCACCATGTTAAGGCTGTTGGATTGGGGTAATGAGTGGCACCGTCATAGGAGCAACAACGGTTCAGCCGCGAAGTGGTAGATCACACAAGCTCAAAGAACAGAACTAAGTGCTGAAGCGCGTAACGCATAAAAATAGTCTGTCCTCGGTTGCAACACTCACTACCGAGTTCCAAACTGCCTCTGGAAGCAATATCACCATGCGTAATGCCAAGCATCGGCTGGAGAGGTGAATCACGTCTCACCATCTGCCAGTCAGACAGACAAATCTGGACTTGGAAGATGTCAGAACGCTACCTGCCCCAATGCAAAGTGCCAACTGCAAAGTTTGGTAGAGGAGGAATAATGGTCTGGGGCTGTTTTTCTTGGTTCGAGATATGCCGTTAGGTCCAGTGAAGGGAAATCTTAATTCTACAGCATACAATGACATTCTAGATGATTCTGTGCTTCCAACTTTGTGGAAACAGTTTGGGGAAGGCCTTTTCCTGTTTCAGCATGGCAATGCCCCCATGCACAAAGTGAGGTCCATACAGAAATGGTTTGTTGAGATTGGTGTGGAAGAACTTGACTGACCTGCGCAGAGCCCTGACCTCAACACCATAGAACACCTTTGGGATGTATTGGAACGCCGACTGCGAGCCAGGTCTAATCACCCCCAACATCAGTGACCAACCTCACTAATGCTCTTGTTGCTGAATGGAAGCAAGTCCCGGCAGCAATGTTCCAATATCTAGTGGAAAGCCTTCCCAGAAGAGTGGAGGCTGTTATAGCAGCAATGGGGGATCCAACTCCATATTAATGCACATGATTTTGGAATTAGATGTTTGACGAGCAGGTGTCCTCTTTGGTCATGTAGTGTATGTTTCTGACTGGGGGTGGACACATTTCATTGTCATGTTTTCTTGTCAAAACTCTGGCAACCCTGCTGAAAAAAACAGCATAAACCAGCATATGCTGGTGACGAGTTCTGGTTTTGCTGTTGACCAGCCCTCACTGTGTTTTGGCTGGTGCATTCGGTGTGTTTTGAACACTGGTGACCAGCCTCCGCTGTGTGTTTGCTGGTGACCAGCCTTTACTGTGTTTTTTTGCTGGTGACCAGCCTTTGCTGTGTTTTGAACACGGGTGACCAGCATTTGCTATGTTTTGAATACGGGTGACCAGACTTTGCTATGTTTTTAACACGGGTGACCAGACTTTGCTGTGTTTTTGCTGGTGACCAGCCTTCACTTTGTTTTGGACATTGGTATATGGTATATGGTATATGGTATATGCTGGTCACAAGCAAATCCAGTGTTAAGTCACATTATGATGTTTCCTTCCTATTTGAACTTTTATTCACCCACAAATTGCAAGAAAATAATGATTGTCAGGGTTAGAAAAATTAATAAATTAGACTACCTAAATAATCTAAACTGGAACAACCATTTCAGTAACGGGTGCAATAAAATAACTAAGAGATTGAATTGGTTTAGAAAACTGTATGTTATTTATCTTTGTGTAGCATAACATTAATTAATCAATTAATGTACATGGACATGTGCAAAAACACAACAAACAAAAACATATTGAAACAAACAATTCTAAAAATCTGACTGCAATAGAGCACGCTGTGAAATATGATACTGATGGGTGTGGTTTTGAAGACCAACATGGGCCAGCTTGGTCACCAGCATCACCAGCATAACAGCATAAGCTGATCACCAGCATATCAGCATCACCAGCATACTAGCATCACCAGCATTCCAGCAATAGTTGGTCACCAGCATCACCAGCATTCCAGCATTAGTTTGTCACCAGCATTCCAGCATTAGTTGGTCACCAGCATCACCAGCTTGACCAGCTAGTCAGCAGGCCTAGCCAGATAGACCATGATGGTCAGGCCAGCTAGACCGTTCTGGTCAGACCAACTTGACCAGTATTCGACCAGCACAGACCAGAATTGATGCTGGTCTATACTGTTTTTCTTATGCAAAGAAATAAAGACCGGGGGTATTAAAGTGGTCAATCTAATGAGAACCATGTGTTCCAGGTTTCTGCCTCATACTTTACTTTCTTTGGATCATGTACTTATTTTATGTATTAATGTGTGTGCATGTGTAAATCAACGTGTGTATATCGTGACAGGGGGACTGGTAACTTTCCCCTGTCCAATAACACCCTGTAAGGTGTTCTGCTATTGGCCAGTCACTTTGGGCAAGGTGGTCCTTCCCCATGTGCCAAGTTCATTTACATCCTTTTTAAAGAGCTTGCAAGAGCCCTAAAACTCTGTTTGGTCGCTCCAGCGTTCCATAGTTTCAGCTGAAGAGGGAGTTTAGACAAACATTGCTTTGTCTAAAAGTGTTGGATTATTCAGCTGAATCCATGGAATGCTGGGGCAACCAAACAGAGTCAAATGTGATTTGATTAGATTGTTAGAGCCGAACCAACCCTGCTCGGCAAGAATCGAAGGAACGAACATTGGCCACCGCTCCGCGAGTGAATGAACTGCTGTGTTAGTTTGCCCCGGTGCTCATACAGTTGGAAGTTTACATACACCTTAGCCAAGTACATTTAAACTCAGTTGTTCACAATTCCGGATATTTAATCCTAATAACAATTCAATGTCTTAGGTCAGTTAGGATCACGACTTTGTTTTAAGAATGCGAAATGTCATAATAATAGTAGAGCGAAGGATTTATTTCAGCTTTTATTTCTTTCATCACATTCCCAATGGGTCAGAAGTTTACATACACTCAATTACTATTTGGTAGCATTGCCTTTAAATGTTTTGGGTAGCCTTCCACAAGCTTCCCACAATTATTTGGGTGAATTTTGGACCATTCCTCCTGACAGAGCTGGTGTAACGGAGTCAGGTTTGTAGGACTCCTTGCTCACACATGCTTTTTCAGTTCTGTCCACACATTTTCTATAGGATTGAGGTCAGGGCTTTGTGATGGCAACTCCAATACATTGACTTTGTTGTCCTTAAGCCTTTTTGCCACAACTTTGGAAGAATGCTTGGGGTCATTGTCCGTTTGGAAGAGCCATTTGCAACCAAGCTTTAACTTTCTGACTGATGTTTTGAGATGTTGCTTCAACATATCCACATCATTTTCCTTTCTCATGTTGGCATCTATTTTGTGAAGTGCACCAGTCCCTCCTGCAGCAAAGCCCCCCCCCCCCCACAACATGATGCTGCCACCCCCATGCTTCATGGTTGGGATGGTGTTCTTTGGCTTGCAAGCCCCCATTTTCCTCCAAACATAATGATGGTCATTATGACCAAACAGTTTTATTTCTGTTTCATCAGACCAGAGGACATTTCTCCCAAAAGTACAATCTGTAGTCTGGCTTTTTTATGGCGGTTTTGGATCAGTGGCTTCTTCCTTGCTGAGCGGCCTTTCAGGTTATGTTGACATTGGACTCATTTTACTGTGGATATAAATACTTTTGTACCTGTTTCCTCCAGCATCTTCACAAGGTCCTTTGTCTGCTGTTCTGGGATTGATTTGCACTTTTCGCACCAAAGTGCGTTCATCTCTAGGAGACGCTTAACGCTTATCCTTCCTGAGCAGTATGACGGCTGCGTGGTCCCATGGTGTTTATACTTATGTACTATTGCTTTTACAGATGAACGTGATACCTTCAGGCAGACACAGACTTGTGGAGGTCTACAAAAACAATTCTGGGGTCTTGACTGATTTCTTTTGATTTTCCCATGATGTCAAGCAAAGAGGCACTGAGTTTGAAGGTAGGCCTTGAAATACGTAGATACACCTCCAATTGACTCAAATGATGTCAATTAGCCTATCAGAAGCTTCTAAAGCCATGACATAATTTTCAGGAATTCTCCAAGCTGTTTAAAGGCACAGTCAATTTAGTGTATGTAAATTTCTGACCAACTGGAATTGTGATACAGGAAATTATAAGTGAAATAATCTGTCTGTAAACAATTGTTGGTAAAAGTACTTGTGTCATGCACAAAGTAGATGTCCTAACTGACTTGCCAAAACTATAGTTTATTAACAAGAAATGTGTGGAGTGGTTGAAAAATGTGTTTTAAAGACTCCAACCTAAGTTAGCCTGTAGCCCTAAATCCCAGCCTTTTTATACATTTCTAATAGTGATACTCTGTAATGTCATCGTTGTAAAATATTAATTGATAATAAAGAACCTTTTGATTGTATTTTGGCCTGCCGATGTGGTTGTGTTTGGCCGTGGGATTGTAGAACTTTTGACACGTACGTATGTTTGTTCACAGTGTGTCTTGAGTACATACTGTATGTATGTGCGTGGATGCGCTGTGTGTGGTGTTGCCGTCTCCTCCAGCATATGTCCTGGTGTCTCGCTCCAGCTAACGGCCAGGAGGGCTGCGCCTCTACGTCTCCCTGCATGTGCCTCAGAGTCCCACTGTAGTGTTGATGTGGGTGATGGCACTCACCTGTGGAAAGATATTCCAGCCGCAGAAGATAAACCTCGGTCAAGGTCAAAAGGTCAGATGCCCCTCTTATTAGAAATGGCAGAGGGTCGGACATCTTGGCACGTGATTTTAATTTAGCTGCCAGCATAACGATCAGCTGATCTGAGGCACAGGTGCATGAAGCGACGCTAGCGATCCGCGTGGATTGAGCCGCTCACCCTTTGGCAGCCCAGGTGCGCCAGGAGTGAGAGGAGGGCTCTGTGTTCCCCTCCTGCGCCCTGTGTGGCATGTGAAACCTGCTATGTGTGGAATGCAGGACCGGAGGGGGCCGACGTGCCCCCTGGAATGCCAGGAATAGGGGACAGTCAGAGGAGCAAGCTGACCTAAGGGCTGTTTATTTGCAAACGGCGTGGCGTGGCGTGGTTTCGACCAAGTTGTTTTTCTAAGAGTCCTTCTCTCACTTAGAGAGTCGCTGCCAAGAGGTCACTCTGGTTAATCATTAGCCAATCAGCTCCTTGTTTGTCCCCTGCTGCTGTCCAGGGGGGTGATTTGGAGCAAGGTTCAAGTGGATTGTGAAGTTGGTCTACTTATGAGGATAGATTTTTTTCACCGCTGGCTTTCTGTGGCCTGGAGCCAATATGCAGTGACTTCAGAGTTCAACCAGGACAGATGCAGGCTGGAGTTTGTCATTAATTGTCAGGTCAAAACAATGAATGTTTTTAGCTCATACTAGCCAAGCCAGGGGAGAAAAGTTTTAACTGAACAGAACTGCTGAAGCACGTAGTCTGCTCTACCTGCTTTATAAGGAAAAGGAGTGATGAGAAGTGTGTCACTCAGTATTGCACAACAGGAAGTGGAGTGGATGGAATGCGCATGACTAAATGTTTTATTTTATCCCCTGTTAAATTAGGTTATCCCCCGTTTATCTGGACCTCAATATTAATAAAACGTAACAATAAATCGTATGCACTTAAATAATGGAAACAACTGATGGAATTTGTGTTAACCTTGAGTCAAAAGCATACTGTAGTACATTTTTGGAACCCTATGGTTGCATCACCTTCCATATTACAAGGCAGTTCATGTAGAACCTTTCACAACACGCTCCCAGGTGTTCCTCTCATATCCAAAAGGGTTGTTTTAAAACGGGGAGATGTGTTAAGATAATGTAGTGTGTGACAAACTTAAGTTTCTCCATAACACATAACAGTAATCTATCCTCCCAGCATGATGATTTGTTTTGGACCACTAAAGAGAGAGTTGTGCATTTTTAGTGACTACAAAAAGTCCGGACACCCGCTAAACATCCCATCCGAAAGATGGCACCCTACCCAATCACTGCCCTGGAGCATTTGGATATTCTTTTTTTTTTTTTTTTAGAACAGAGGAAACAGTGCCGACAACTGGCCCTCCAGCACCACTTCCAGCAGTATCTGGTCTCCCATCCAGGGACCAAACCTGGTTAGCTTCAGAGGCAAGTCAGCAGTGGGATGTTCATCCTGGTAGATGACTTGGACCTTTCTCTGTAAATGCTCTCAGCCACATTTACTCTGTCCTGTGTGTGTGTTAAGGGTCAAAGTGTCAATGTGACATTTCAGTATGGGAAATGTCTCTATGGTGGGTGTAGCTATGTTTTGCTGTGAATGGTTTAAATGTAGAGGGATCAAAGGATTTGCTGTTCTCCCCTCCTACATATAAACACCATCATTACGTTTGCTGACGACACGACGGTGGTAGGCCTGGTCACCAACGACCATGACACAGCCTATAGGGAGATCAGTGACCTGGCTGTGTGGTGCCAGGACAATGACCTCTCGCTCAGCCAGGACAACAACCTCTCCCTCAGCATCAGCAAGGAGTAGTGGAGCGGGTCGAGAACGTCCCATTTCTCAGTGTCCACACCACTAAGGAATTAACATGGTCCACACACACCGACACAGTCGGGAAGAAAACACGACAATACGTCTTTCCCCTCAGGAGGCTGAAAAGATTTGTCACGGGCCCCTCAGATCCTCAAGAAGTTCTACAGCTGCACCATTGAGAGCATCATATGGTATATACACACATAATGTGTGTGTATATACCAGATAGTGTCAGTGGAAGTTGTCAGACTCCAGCCACCCAAGTCATAGACGGGTCTCTCTGCTACCACACGGCAAGTGGTACCGATGCAACAGAACCCCCCCCCCCCCCCCCCCCCCCCCCATTTTACAAAAAAATTCTTTGCATTGTTGGTAAGGGCCTGTAGGTTTCACTGTTAGTCTACACCTGTTTACAAAGCATGTGACAAGTAAAATGGGATTTGATAAACACCACAAGGTTCTTTTCAATCTCAATACCAGACACAGGCAGATGTCAGACAGTCAGTCTCCACTGTTATCCAATAGCTTTTCTCAGTATTGACAAAGGGGGTAGCAGGATAAAAGCAACACACGACAAAACACAAGGACAGGCCCGGCACACTCACACAACATACACGCCGCTAGAGTCCATAGTTGTGCAACTGACTAGGTAACACCTTTCTCTTTTACGCAACATTCGTATCGTGGGCATCATGGGGGTTCCGATGGAGTAGCGGTGGCCTCGGCAGTCTTGTCGTAGCACGCCACGTCTGGAGGGTGGAGAAAGCGTCACATGTTGTTCAACTCTTCATTCCGAGCAGGGTCACACTCATCCGGTCCCCTCTCCCCAGACACAGTACTAGTGGTGTGTGAGTGTGTTCGGGAGGGGGGAGAAAAACAACTACATAAAGCCATAGGCACAAAGACACAAAGACACACACAAACATGCCAGTAAGACACTGTCAATGAGGTGTGTGTGTGTGTGTGTGTGTGTGTGTGTGTGTGTGTGTGTGTGTGTGTGTGTGTGTGTGTGTGTGTGTGTGTGTGTGTGTGTGTGTGTGTGTGTGTGTGTGTGTGTGTGTGTGTGTGTGTGTGTGTGTGTGTGTGTGTGTGTGTGCGCGCGCGCGCGTGCGTGCGTGCGTGTGTGCGTATGTATGTGTGTGGTATAGGTAGAAGTACAAAAGATCCTGCGATCCCTCTCGTCTTCTCTAAGGTGGGGGTTGTAAAAAATATATCTGTACCCAGCAGTAGTACTTCCCAAATAAGCTGAAATAAGACTTTAATAGGTTTCGTACTTACAGTACATCTCTGCATTCACGTGAGTACCGTGCACTGAATGTTCATACCTAACGGAGTATGGTAGTAAAAATGCGGACGTGTCTAGCAGAGAGCTGTCTGCAGCGTGTCTGTTTTTGGGCCTGCATGTCCGTCCAGTAGCATCAACAAACAGCAGCTACATTTGTTTGTTTCTCGCTGGGTCGTGCATGGAGCTCTTGGCAGGGTGGGAGTGGTACTGAGCACATTCCAGTCAATTGAATATGGAGCTTAATGATTAGTGGACTCTGCTAGGGGTCCACCACTCCCCATGGGAGGGTAGCTATTGGGCTGAGTCATTGTCTACCAAATAGAGGAGCTTTCTAATATCTCAGCCAGGGAACACTGATAACAAGGCACCTTACTGCTGAAATGGACGTTCTAACACTCAACAGTCTGAATTTCCAACGTAAAAGAACGCATGTACAAAAGGACATTTTGACAGTCGTTATCTTGACATGATGGATGCCAAGATGCAGTCTGGGGGTTGGGTTAAGAGTGCCCTCCTTCAACAAAGAAAGTGAGATCAGCAAACTTGAAGGCCAATCCTACCAGATGACTCAGACGTTTGTTACCTGAAACCACTTACTTACGATTATGGGTTTTACACATTCAGCTATGCTTAACAAACAATGACTCACGCACATGTCTATTTGTCTCGAAGAAAGTGAGCTTGACAGAAAGGCTGAGGTTACGTATAGAGAGGTAAACTACACGCTGATGGCAAAGTACTATTTTCTCACTGAGAAATGAAATGAGCCTATATGAACGGCAATCCAATGGATCCTTGTTACTTATTTATTTGTACAGTAAATGGCAGCACTACCACGAGACCATCCTCCGACACAGGACTGCTTTAGCATTTTTTCTGACATTTATGATAATTATGATATAATCTGACATTTCAGTACTGTCATCTGCCCTCAGCCAATCAATAGAGTCAGTATCATACAATGTACAATGTCTGCTAGGTGACTCAGGCTACATGTAGCAAAGTGCCCATGTAGGTCAGAGGTCAAGGGTCAACCCAGATGCAGATCAGGCAGCTCAATTGACAGAGTCATCGAGGTGTCCTGATTGCATCTCAGGAGTCAGACACTCATCCAACAAAGCCTTTTCAAGGAGCCAATCCCTAAAGGTGAGAGTTAAAGTCCTGTAAAAACCATGGGTGTGGAGATAAGATGTGTTTGATCAGGGAGGTACCTAACAGGAGGAAGTCAAATAAAAGACTAATAGTAACAGACACGTTCAAATGCTCACATGCACACTCTCACTCACTGTCAATGGACCGTTCTCTCACACACGTGTAACCGGTGTGAAATGGCTAGCTAGTTAGCAGTGTGCGCTAGTAGCATTTGAACCGGTGATGGCACTTGGGCTGCGACTTTTGTGCAAGGGCTGCGACTTTTGTGGAGTGATAGGCAACGATGCTTCGAGGGTGAGTGGTTCAAGCCCAGGGTGGGGTGAGGAAAGGGATGGAAGCAGTGTACATACACACACAGTAAGACGCAGAGTACAAGGCAACAAGGACACAATGACAACAAGTAGTTTAATCTTCTTTGTGCGTCAACAGACCGACCGTTAAGAACCTAATAATTTCATACCCCACCGTCCACTCACCTTAGGAGTGCTCCAGTGTGGGTGTTTATGTTTGAGAGAGAGAGAGAGAGAGAGAGAGAGAGAGAGAGAGAGGCAGAGAAAGGGAGAGAGGTGGGGGAGCAGCTGAAGAGAGAAAATAATACATTGCACACAGAAAGGCAGGGTCTCTATAGACCAATCTGATTTGGAGGGGCACTACAATCTGTGCACGTGTCTGGAGAAAGACACAGATGGCCCTCAGGCACACTGACAGTGAGTGTTGGAGTGATCCGTTTACTCCACACTGTGTGTGTGCATGTGAATGTGTGTGAGCGCCTGTGTACCTTCCTCTTGCACTGTAAATAGGCTTAGTCAGCTAGCATCCTGTTTTCATTCCATTTCAGTTTATATGACCCCTTTTCAAACAGCCCCTTGTTTACCACTTTCTTGCAGGTATACCGCTTTTATACATGTCAGTGGATAACTGGCAAATTAGGAGGGGTAGGTGTTGGGGTTGGGGGGGGGGTGCATTTCAATTTAGGAAGGTGTTAAACAATGGAAGTGTTAATGGATTTACCTGCAAAAAAGCAGAGGACCATTCACACAGACCCGATTCCTGTATTTTGGTTACAGGTTCTGTGAAAATAAAGGAATCATGGCTTTTATTTTCCCTTGTTTTTTATCCCCCACCTCTTTTAGATTTACCAAAAAGATGGTGTAAAAAAGCAGGAATGGTAAAATGTTTTAGGTATGAAAGGGCTACTAATTGACATAGGTTTAAGGACACACGTTACCAAAAAGCTCTGTCTATATCAATCAATCTTTATTCTCTATTAATATAGACAAACAGGTTGACGACATCACAACAATACTGCATGCACAGCTCAGAGGTAAAAGGCTGTATTGTAAATGGCTTATTTCAGCTAGTTTAACCTCGTTCTTGATACCATCTCTTGTTTTGAAGTGTTTTGACTGTTGCCACGTCTCTGCTAATATGGCTATGTAAACTCAACAAACAAATAAACACCCTCTCACTGTCAACTGCGTTTATTTTCAGCAAACTTAACATGTGTCAATATTTGTATGAACATAATAAGATTCAACAACTAAGACATAAACTGAACAAGTTCCACAGACATGTAACTAACAGAAATGGAATAATGTGTTCCTGAACAAAGGGGGGGTCAAAGTCAAAAGTAACAGTCAGTATCTGGTGTGGCCACCAGCTGCATTAAGTACTGCAGTGCATCTCCTCCTCATGGACTGCACCAGATTTGCCAGGTCTTGCTGTGAGATGTTACCCCACTCTTCCACCAAGGCACCTGCAAATTCCTGGACATTTCTGGGGGGAATGGCCCTAGCCCTCACCCTCCGATCCAACAGTTCCCAGACGTGCTCAATGGGATTGAGATCTGGGCTCTTCGCTGGCCATGGCAAAACACTGACATGCCTGTCTTGCAGGAAATCATGCACAGGGACGAGCAGCATGGCTGGTGGCATTGTCATGCTGGAGGGTCATATCAGGATGAGCCTACAGGAAGGGTACCACATGAGGGAGGAGGATGTCTTCCCTGTAACGCACAGCGTTGAGATTGCCTGCAATGACAACAAGCTCAGTCCGATGATGCTGTGACTCACCGCCCCAGACCACGAAGGACCCTCCCCCTCCAAATCGATCCCGCTCCAGAGTACAGGCCTCGGTGTAATGCTCATTCCTTCGATGGTAAGCGCGAATCTGACCTTCACCCCTGGTGAGACAAAACCGCGACTCATCAGTGAAGAGCACTTTTTGCCAGTCCTGTCTGGTCCGGTGAAGGTGGGTTTGTGCCCATAGACGACGTTGTTGCCGGTGATGTCTGGTGAGGACCTGCCTTACAACAGGCCTACAAGCCCTCAGTCCAGCCTCTCTCAGCCTATTGCAGACAGTCTGAGCACTGATGGAGGGATTGTGTGTTCCTGTTGTAACTCAGGCAGTTGTTGTTACCATCCTGTACCTGTCTCGCAGGTGTGATGTTCAGATGTACAGATCCTGTGCAGGTGTTGTTACACGTGGTCTGCCACTGCAAGGATGATCAGCTGTCCATCCTGTCTCCCTGTAGCGCGGTCTTAGGCGTCTCACAGTATGGACATTGCAATTTATTGCCCTGGCCACATCTGCAGTCCTCATGCCTCCTTGCAGCATGCCTAAGGCACGTACACGCAGATAAGCAGGGACCCTGGGCATCTTTCTTTTGGTGTTTTTCAGAGTCTGTAGAAACGCCTCTTTAGTGTCCTAAGTGTTCATAACTGTGACATGACTTGCCTACTGTCTGTAAGCTGTTAGTGTCTTAATGACCGTTCCACAGGTGCATGTTCATTAATTGTCAATGGTTCATTGAACAAGCATGGGAAACAGTGTTTAAACCCTTTACAAATGAGATTTGTGAAGCCATTTGGATTTTTACAAATTATCTTTGAAAGGGTCCTGAAAAAGGGAAGTTTATTTTTTGCTGAGTGTATTTGAGAGACAGCAAGTGCTTATTGGGCAAATGTACATTTTCAGACGAAGTATAGTTTACATGTTGTCAATAATCCTTAGATTGTAAGCCAACCCTGTCTTTTTTGGCCTCGTAATAGTGCACACATCGGTTTTGTTGGTAAACACCCCACCCGTCTCTATAGCACTGTTTGCAAATGCATTTGTTACATGCTTAGAACAACAACCCATACTTAAAGCACAACTGGGAACACTTGTTTATTTAATGTTGTTTCCACGACATTTCAATAAAATTATGTTAAACCAATGTGGAATTGACGTTGAATTGATGTCTGTGACTAGTGGGGAGGAAAATCTCCTTTGGAAGGAAGCCATCCTCCTCGGCTGGCTTGGTAGAAGTACAAGATGAAGATTAACGTTCTTAAGCATCCCTAGAGCGGTTTATTTTGTGTGATTGCAAGATTCAGGATTCACTTCTCCAACTCAACCAAAAATAAAAGTTAAGTAATGGGATGAAGCAAGTGGCTCAGGGCCTCCAGAGTGACGGCGCTGCAGGCTGACCTAGGTCGTCAGTTGAATGGTGTTTCCTCCGTCACACTGGTGCAGCTGGCTTCCGGATTAAGTGGGCAGGTGTTAAGACGCATGGTTTGGCGGGTCATGTTTCGGAGGACATGTTTTCGACCTTCACCTCTCCCGAGCCCGTTGGGGAGTTGCAGTGATGAGAGAAGATCGGAATTGGCTCGCAATTGGATATCATGAAATTGGGGAGGAAAAGGGTGTCAAAAAAATACAAAAGCCAGTGGCTCAGACAGAACTATCCAAGCAGTATACACATCTCCTTTCAAATGTTGATAGTTGGTTGCGTTGTCAACCAAACACAAATTGTCCGATAGTATTGACATGGCTGTCATCCATGTTGTTGATCCCTGTCTGCCTTCTGGTCGTTATTGATTGGTATATGTCTGTGTGTGTGTGTGTGTGTGTGTGTGTGTGTGTGTGTGTGTGTGTGTGTGTGTGTGTGTGTGTGTGTGTGTGTGTGTGTGTGTGTGTGTGTGTGTGTGTGTGTGTGTGTGTGTGTGTGTGTGTGTGTGTGTGTGTGTGTGTTTTAACGACATGTGTTAACAACGTGCCTGCAAGAAGCTGTGAGGTGTGTTTCTATGCTCCTCGTTCGCTAGCACAGGTGAAACCCCCGGGGGCTTCCAGAGACTCCTCGCTGTGATTCCGATTAAAAAAACACCCACTATCTCTTGCCAACATGACCCTAACCTCCCAACCCCCCCACAGCTGATCGGAAGTAGAGTTCATTCTGTGGGATCTTCCCTGTGGTGCGTGCTTGATTTCTTGATGGCGTGAGGGAAGAGAGCGTGGGCAACAGTGACATCACTGGTTGCCATGGACACCGTGTTTCCCTTCTCTGTTCCGTCCCACCATGATGACATCATGGCAGCTCTTAGTCTGTGTGGCACAGCAACCTGTTCTCCAACTGGCACGATCCCTCCCACTCCTGACAGACAAGTGTCAACAATGGTGGTGTTGTTGCCATGCACCTTCACATCCATTTTCATGAGTACTGGCTGAAGCACTGAAGAACCCAGCTTTTGTTGTTGCTTGCGTCACATTTTTCGGGTGGATGGAAGTTAGTGGGAGGGTGTGGATTTTAGAACAGGAGACAATGCTCTAAACGAATGGTCCTCATAACATTTCATCTGAGTATCGGCTCAGAACCTCTTACCAAATAGACGCATTTACCCCACCCCTTCTCCCAGATACGTTACATCACACACTGTATGGCTGTACTGTACATGAAGTATTATTACGTATGTGTGCAACAGGCCTTGGAAAAATAAGAGTTGCCATGGTGAAAAAGGGAAATCTTCCACTCCCCCACCCCCCCCCCCCCCCCTGCCAGAGCTGTACATTCCTCGTATCGCTGTGGGTCTCCATGGACACCGTTAATAACCGTATGCAGTATGGCATACTGATAGTACTTCATTCTAAATACCAAATACAAGTAATTGAACAGTACACTGAGCACACAAAACATTAAGAACACCAAATCTTTCCATGACATAGATTGACCAAGTGAATCCAGGTGAAAGCTACAATCCCTTATTGATGTCACTTGTTATATCCACTTCAATCAGTGTAGATGAAGTGGAGGAGACAGGTTAAAGAAGGATTTTTAAGCCTTGAGACAAGTGTGCCATTCAGAGGGTGAATGGGCAAGACTAAAGTTTTAAGTTCCTTTTGAACAGGGTATGGTTGTAGTTGCAGGGCGCACTGGTTTGTGTCAAGAACTGCAACACAGCTGGGTTTTTCACACTCAAAAGTTTCCCATGTGCATCAAGAATGGTCTACCACCCAAAGGACATCCAGGCAACTTGAGACAACTGTTGGAAACATTGGAGTCAACATGGGCCAGCATCCCTGTGGAATGCTTTCAATACCGAGTAGAGTCCATACCCTGACGAATTAAGGCTGTTCTGAGGGCAAAGGGGGGGGGGGGGGGGGGGTGCAACTCAATATTAATGTGCTCCTAATGTTTGGTGTACTCAGTATATATGACATGCATTATACAAGTGTGGTCCTCCTTCCTGAGATTATTCACCAAAATTACAAATTAGTTTCTTTACCCTCTAAGCAGTCTGTGGACAAGGTATAACAGCGATCCATGCTTTGGTTTAGTTACCCTGGCAGTGGCTGGCACTGTTTCCAAATGCTAACATTTTAGTCCCATTCAAGTCACGGGTCTGATATTAGCATTTTTGTCCATCATGTTCAAATCATCTATAAGTAACTTTGTTGAGCTTCACAATACATTTGAGATACTTTTGAATTATTTGGACATGAGTGAAAAATGCTAACATGACCTGAATGAGATTTGCGCCACAAACGCTAAAACATAAGCATTTGGAAACAGTGCCAAGGAAACTCAACCAAAAGCATGGATTGCTAAGGAAACCAGTATGCTTCTTTTTTTTAAATATATATTTTTAAACATTTGGGTGAACTATCCCTTTAGTTAATCCTTAACTCTATGGACATGTGCTGGTTATGTATTACAGTATTATGTGTATGAGATATCATCATTGTACGTCCACAACGAGAAAAGGAAGCTCATTTAGACAGTTGAGACTCCCACTTACTTCTCTATCATAAAGCATTTTCTGGTAAAGGTCAAGGAGAGCCTGGAGGAGACCTGGTGATCCCAATGTGGTTACGTCTGAGGAACGGGACCTAAACGAGGAGTGTCAGTGAAGAATAGTTGTGAACTTGTGGCAACCAGTGGTGGTAAGGACAGGAACACGTGGTGAAGAATGAGAGGCACTGTATTACAGAAGGTGGGCCATGGACTTTTTGCTTCTTTAGCCCTGTTTAGACCTGGCTGTAACATGCATCCTTTATCTTGATCCACATTCCAATTGAGTCCAGATTTTGAGGCAGGTGTAGATGATTAAAAGACGAATTGTGATCTGATCTTCCTGCCCACCTCAAGAGGTAGTCAGGCACGCACTGTGACTAGATATCTTAGTGTAGACAGATCTGGAAAGTAAAACCATTTAAATAATCATTATGCCACCCTCTAAAATCCATTGACAGCTGGAACCATTGACTTATGGCAACAATATGTCTTAAAGTAAATAAATATTTTCGAAAGAGTATCTGTCAAATAATTTGCATAGAGGGAGGGGCCAGGGAATATGCTCACAATGAGGACACAGCGGACACGTACAATACACGTTTTAAAACCGTGTGGAGACGTGGACTCAAGTATCTCTGGGGACTGCCTCAAGCGCAGTGTCTGTCATTGTGGAATCCCCCCATTGCTTGTTATTGCAGGAGGTGCTCACCCTCCTCCTGGAGAACTACTGGGTATGCAGGATTCTTCTGCAGCCCTGCTGAACACTAACACCTGATTCTACTATCAACTGCTCATCGGGACCTTGTTTACATACCCTTCCTGCTGGATGTGCATATCTCTACGCACAGCATAATCAAAGCACCCCACATAGCCTCCCTACCCCTTAAACCAAACTGTCCCTTGAGACATGGTTTCTGCTGGGGCTAGATCTGCAATGCCCTGGTGTTGTGACTAGAGAACTCCCATGTTTGGCCACAACAGTCAGCATCTCACATTTAGATCATGTCTGGTCCCACAAGGTCAAGTGTATGAGTGAACCTGTGAGTAAATAAGGGGGCAATGAAGTGGCACAAGCTCCCCTCTTTTGATGTGAACGAGGATGTTTGTTCCCGTTTCATTTGGTCAGAGAAGTCGAATGCAGTGGATGAAATGGCTTTGAAGGCAGAGCTGATGTGCCAGTGCTTCAGGGTGATTGACTGCATTTCCCTTGTAGTTGACCTTGGTTAGGAGGTCATCGTTGATGGGGGCTGGCTGCCGTCCCCATAGTGAGTCTATAGGATTAGGTTTGGTAAACTCAGTCCTGCGAGCTCGGTGCTGCATTGACAGAATGAGATGTTTTAAGAGAGCACTAAAGGATTTCTCTCCGAATAACCTTGGAAACGTTTGTTGAGATGTGTCAGTAATATGTTAAGTATCCAGGGAGAGGAGTGATATGTGACTTGGTTAAGCTTTACCTCTAGTTGGATTGTGAGAAGATGTTCCCCTCTTACAGCAAATTAAAGATCACCAGCATGGCTTGACATTGTGTTTGGAAAAAACAAAAAACAAAAAAAACAACCTTCACTTAAGCATTCATTTCACATTTTATTATGAAATTGTACAACCAAGTTCTATAGTATGTAAACTTTGTACAGTTAAAGTAATGACTTGTATAACAAACATGACTTCAGTTGTCATAATTCATGAAAAGTTACACAAAAAAAATGATAGAATCAGTAGGCTATTGAAATAGGGGTGTTAATGCAGTGGACAAACATGTCTATGAAAGTCAAGTAGGCCTCGGCATTCTTCAAAGACGTGAAATGTACAGCACTCTCAGACAAATAGATGGTATTGACATTAAATGAACAGAGAATGGTCCCCCACTGGCTGACCTTTCAAAACACCTTAAAGGTGTGATTGATGTAGGTGCCGTGGATGGAAACGCAACAAAACTAGAGTCTAAGGGAGCAAATGTAATGATCACACCATTATAATGCTACACATTCACTTATCTGTCTTGCATAGACTGTCAATAGTCCAAGGGATTGTGCCAATAAGACAAAGCAGACCTGACCCGTAGAACATTCTGCATGCTGATACAGATTTGTGAAGAGAAATAAGTTGTCTATTGCACATAGGTTCTCCACAATACTTCTTCCAGGAATTTAAACAAGAACCCTTCTGCTTTACAGTTGGCAATTGTATGGCATGTTGCAAGGCAATCTAACAAGTTGGCAATTTAAGGGCATATTTCTGCTACTTTAGGCCACCTGACCTCCGACACAAATAAGAGTACTTAATCCTGTCAGTTTGATAGGATTTGATTGTCAATCATCTCATTCGAGTAACAATCCAACCGGCTTGAGTTCAGTTAGGCCTAAATCATAGAGCTGTGCATGGACTTATTCCAATATGGAAACATAACCATCCTTTTTATGCACGGACAAGTCCTGGGCTGTTTAGATGCAGAACTACAGTAACACCTCAACGTCTCTCGTATTCAGCTATATTGGAACTACTCAGTCCTCTTCCTTCCGAAAACGGCGGACATGCTTCTCACAATACCCTTGATCCCAGCTGCCCCCTTCTTGAGCGCCCTCGCCTCTCGGATAAGGTCGAACAGTTCGTGAAATACCAGTTGTACCTCGTGGTATGTCTCCGCTACAGAGATCTCAAAGAAGCCACAGTCCGTGGAAAGAGCGAGGAGGCGTCCTTCCTCACTGGAGACAGTGCGGCGATGCTGGAGGTCACGTTTATTGCCCACGATAATGATGGGATGGGCTCCGGGGAACTTGCTTTTGGCTTGCTGGATGCGCTGCACCTGTTGCCGCACCACGTTGAAGCTGGCACGGTCACATATGCTATAAACCAGAATGAAACCGTCCGCCCACTGGAGTTGTCTGTCGCTGATGTGTCCCTCGACCTCACCATTCTAAAACAAATGAAGACAAAATACATGTATTTAGTCAACCCTTTAACCTCCTTGTTGAATAGAAAAACGCCAGTATGCTCTGCCTGTTTGAGTAACCACTAATCAAAATCTGTCGTTACCATTATAAAGTTATTATCACGTAGCCTAAATGATTTAGAATGTTCTCTCACCTGGGGGCAAAGCGAATCCCATATATTAAAGCTGATCTCCCGTCCTTCTATTCGGTCAGTGTGACTGTAGATGGATTCTGTAAATACAAAACAAATCAGAACCATTTATATATAAACGCAGCAGTGCGTCAGGGTGATTGACTGCATTTCCCATATATATTATATGGTTTGATCTACTGTAACCTATTGATTTGATGGTAATGGTATAATTATCAATGGATCAAGTCAAAAGACCAACACATACCAATATCGCCGTATTCGCCGATAAACCTTCTGGTGAGAAACCGCACCGTGAGAGCTGAGGACACAACAATGCGTAATTAATGAGACATGTTGATCAGTCAAACGTATTACACCAGGAAATCCATTTCTCATTGCATTTTGCCGTCATAACTCCCGTCTACTTTCAACAATCACAAAAAAAAGTCCCTCTTCAAGGTGCAGACTGTCAACGTCATGAAGAAAAGTGCAATTCAATTTTAAGGATTCATTCAACTATGCTCACCAGATTTACCGACGCTTTCAGCTCCAAGTAGCAAGACATTAGCCTCCACCTTTTGCTGACTTCCTTCCATCGTTTTGCTGTAGTGGCGAGTTGGCTGGTTTACTTGGACAACCATTTGTAAAAGGGGCGCAGCTGTTTCCGTGGCTCTGCTCAGCGTGTAGGATACACAAAGTGAACTCCCTCGGATTGTGATGTCTAGCAATTTATAAAGGATAGGCGGGCCCTGTTCGCTGATGGCCAAAAAGTATGGGCCAATGAGGACTGTGCGCATGTCTGCGGCCAACGCGTTTCGTCTCGAACGCCGTGCCCAGGGATTAAAAACACAATAGCATACATTACTAACCTTCAAATGTATCGATTTTATCTTCACCATTGTTCTTGGAGTTTAGTTATTAAATGGACACAAATTAATTAAGCACCATTTTGGGATTAACAGAACAATCTATACCAAAAAGGCAAAAACTGCGTGTAGATGCTAAAATAACCTGCAATTAATAGTTATCCCACCCCGTAGACATAAGAGCAAAGACGTATAGAGCTTTTTGAACCTATATGATGGGAAAACCAACATTTCGCATTGTCAATACACTGATGACCAATGCCACCTGCTGGTGGTAATATTACGGACATTTCTACTTTACCAAGGTCCTGTTTGAATAGTGCCCAGTAAGAGTTTCACCAAGTTGTGACATTTACCAAACTTGATCAAGACAAAATCATAGAGATAAGATGCACATAAGTATTTATTGTAAATAGACAAAAAGGTGAATTAAACCCCAAAAGTCAAACCATGTGCAACATTGTTTATCCCTTGTGGAAAAATCAACTTTGTAACAAACTAGTTGGCACCCTTGCACTTCTCAATTAATTCCCCATTTCTTCAAAAATAGTTTGAAATTGAGAACTTTGTCTCCAGACCTTGGATTTGCAACATTCTAGAACCCATTGTTTTTTTGCAAACTACTAATTTAGAAAATAAAAACAATTGGCAGACAAAATTACAGCCTTTGGCCAACTGCAGACAAACACTTCTTGTACCATCAATGAGCTTGCTGCACCTTCCTACTGGCAATTTGTCTCACTTCACAGCAAACTGCTCATATTCTTCCAACTGCTATTTTCAGCTCTTACCATAGGTTTTGGATGGGATTTAAAACTGGAATATTGGCTGGCCACTCCACTACAGTCCAGCATTCAATCAGGCTTTCTTGAGCCTTCTTCGGCAGTGGGGGCTTCCTATGTTAACCAACAACCAAATTAAGAAAATAACTACACACATAGGGAAGGTTTGATAATGCTGTGGTGTTGCTTTGCTGCCTCTGGTGCTTGGGGCCTTGTACATAAGCAAAACAGCAGATTATGAAGGTGTTTTGGAGTGCAATGTTCAACCCAGTGTCCAAACACTTGGTCTCGGTTGGAAGGTTGATGGTAATTTCAGCAGGACAACAACCCCACACAAATATCAAAAGGCACCCTGGAATGGTTCAAGAAGAAACGCTGGACTGTTCTGGAGTGGCCAGATCTGAATCAAATCAAATTTGTCACACACGCCGAATATATATATAAGCAAATTATATAAAAAGTAACAAATGATTAAAGAGCAGCAGTTATGGCTTGAGTTATGGCTTGGGGGTAGAAGCTGTTAAGACCTTTGGACCTAGACTTGGCACAGCTTGCAATGCGGTAGCAGAGAGAAGAGTCTATGACTAGGGTGACTGGAGTCTGACAAATTGTAGGGCCTCCTATGACACCGCCTGGTATAGGAGGTCCTGGATGGCAGGAACGAGGCCGAGCAGTTGCCACATCCATAACCTATGGCGAGAGCTGACAACAGCAGTTGGTGGAGGGCACCCCTCAAACATTAAAGAATTAGAGCAGTTTGCTTCTGAAGGCTGAGTAAAATCACCAGTATTAAGATGCAGCCAGCTTACTGATGCCTACAAGAAGCATTTGTCTGCAGTTCTTGGCCAAAGGCTATGCAACCAAGTACTTGCCAATCATTTTGTACATGCCAAATTGTAAACTTAAAATTACCAATTGGGTCTGTAATGTTGAAAATACAGTAAGGTGTAGAGACCAAAGGTTTTTCCAAATTTCAAGTTATTTTAGAATAACAATTTTTTTAAAGGAAAAAAAAGTGCAAGGGTGCCAATATTTGGCTGCAACCATGTACAAATATGTTCACCAAGGAATTCAAAGACCAAATTAAATACACAAATACAGCCTTCTGCTGCCATTCTTCATCTTTCATCGAGTCCTGTGTGAAAGAACTCTGCCTGCGTGCTCCTCCTCTAGAGGCCTTGGATTCTCCTCATGGACACTTTCTCCTTGTCCCCCTCTTGTTCTGCACTCCTCTCCGCTTCCCCTTGGTAGGGGTTGACGAGCAGCGAAGGGTGCAGGATCCCCACAAGCATTTTGACCAGCTCCCTCCCGAAACATGCCTCAAGTCGGTCCACTGACTTGGAATACTGAGAAAAGGGCGATGAAAGGTCAAGAGAAACAGAGAGATCCAGATCACTGATGACTAAAGACAGCAATAGAATATTGCTTTCCAACTTTCAAAGCTCTGACAAATTGTTTCACAATTTACCAGGAATGTAGGAGTTAGGGGATTTTGGTAAAGCAAAAGAACCCTCATTTGGAAATGAGGGCCTACATATGCATCTGTAGCCGTTATATTTCTCTATAGGCAAATCCGGGTGCCGAGTCATGGACACATCCATTGTGAGTCTCCTCACCTTCTCGCTCTTCAACAGTGTGTGGAGAAGCCAGACATCGGACACAAATTCTGACTGGGTGCGGTAAGGGGTGGGGCAGTTTCTGCAGCAACAGTCCCCGTATCAGGACGATGTTAAGAGAGCTAAGGAGAGGGAGAGTCAAAATACAATATTTCTCTAGTCAAGACAACTGACTAACATCAAACTACAATTGTATACAGTATATCTGACACACACAATTGAAGTCAATCTTCATTAAAGGGACCAGTCATTTGTCAGCAACCTTCTTGGCAATAAACATTCCAGTGAACACCATCACCAACATTCTTTATTAACATTAAATTCACATCGATATTCAAAGTCTTGTGATTATGTGTGACATTTTAATAGCCAACACTATCTATGGCAATACTAAAAGAGGGATGCTAAGGATGTGTATGCATAAATGCAGCAAGTTGCACTTGTTGATTACCTTTCCTGGTCTGTAGAGGACAATGCTGTACTTTTTGCATGAAAGGACAAGCAGTGTTTCCCAACTCCAGTCTTCCAGTACCCCAAACAGCACAAGTATTTGTTGTAGCCCTGGACAAGCACACCCGATTCAACTTGTCAACTAAATCATCAGGCCCTCAATGAGTTGAATCAGGTGAGTTTGTTTGGGGCAACAACACAAATGTGTGCTGTTGGGCAAACTGGAGTTAGAAACACTGCTGTAGACTACACTGGACAAACAAGCACCTTGGAGTGGGCAAACTAACAGAAGCAATGGTGATTTAATGGCCAGACTAAAAAAAACTGTGGGTTGAATGAGTGAGTTAAAATAACCAATCAAGATCCGGTCACATCAGAAATACATGGTTTACATTTTGATTCTACCCTGGTCTTTTTCAATTCAAAAATGATTCCCTGGATCTAAAAACAGACCATCTCCACTAAAATAGGATCAGGGTCAATAAGTACTAGATACGGACACAGCAGGGAACAGAAATGGCAAATTACCTGAATTCAGGGCTGAAAAAAAAATATACTCCATGTTCATTCAGAATGCAATTAACTTGGTTAATTAAAACACGCTTACGTGGTGGATAAGGCATAGATGGGCAGAATGTGACACTTCCTGTGGAAGCGGCGTCCACACGTGACACACAGGGGTGAGCTTCCTCCTGGCCAGGAGGGGGTCGTAGCTGGAGGGGGTGGGCCTCAGACTGTCTGGGCTCAACATAGAGGAGCAAGGAGACTCTGGCTGCCGGAGGATGTATAAACCAGTGTGAGCAGGGAAATCTGACATTAACACATTCAAACCAATAAAACATGCAGTCGGTGAAACCAAATAGTTGGCCTTACCGGCACGTCCGTCTGGCTCACCTGAATGACAGTTTCCTGCCCTTTGACACCTGGGGAGGCGGCAGAAGCGGGTTGGCGGGGCACCAAGGATGGGTATCCGAAGCAAAGACACCTGAAGAAAACTACAGAGACGTTACACCCCATGATGGTGCACACAATATGACGAACGTGTGCATGTACAAACTCAATATTATGCTACATACCACCACACTGAAGTCATGCACACAGAATGATTTGTGCTGTTTTTCTGGTTGACAAATGTTACAATAAAGGAAATAATGTTTTTGTGACCTGCTATTAAGCCCAACAGACACCTGGCACCCAGTCTCTTCAATACTGTCAGCAGCACCGACATGAACATCATCACACTCCTGTATGACAGCAAGAGAGATGGGCTACATTTACTATTGCGTTGGGAGAGAGACATCCTTAGTGCTCAGATTGTATAAAAAAAAATTGAATTAAGGAAATTGGCCATAAAAATTATTCCAATGAAACAGACACCATTAGAGTATAGACTACACAAAGAAGAGTTTAAATTAAAATACATATATACACAATATTTAACATTTTGTTCAGTATGAAGGTCAAGAGACTGCAGAAAGGCTGTACAGGCTGGAGTAAGTTCTGATTCTGGGCATTAACATGGTCGATTTGGACTAAAAGCAAAACACTTACCTCTATAGGAGAGCAGAGTTCATTGCTAGGTGAAGGGTGAGGTCAATGTCATCTTCCTGAGTGCAGTTGGGGACACTGACCTAGGGCTGTAGCGGACACGAAAATCTGTCAGCCGGTGATTGTCAAGCAAATAACTGTCAGTCTCATGGTAATTGACCATTAATTAACATAAACACAGCCCAAATGCCACTGATGCAGACCTTTGGAACATCTACATTTTAAAAAGACTACTAAATTAATGTAATGTAGCCTATACATTTATTTTAGACAGGTCTAAAGAAACGTGATATGAAGAAAAAGTAGTCTTAATTCAGAAGAGCAGAATAGCATACTCTGAGTTGTCCTTATGTTAGGTCCTGATCTGGCTATGCCAAATGGCTGTGGGCTACACTAGTGCCACTTCACAGACAAGATTTGCTTAGAATTCCGTGGCATTATTTTATATTATGAAGAATACAATTGAACAAAGCTGAATAAAATAGAAAGGATATTTTCTCCAAACGATTTGAGGGAGTGCGCGCACATGCAGCAATTCTGTGTTGAGCGGTTAACAAAGAAATAGGTACTCCTTTGTGCTATAAAGTTATTCACGTAACTTTAGTTGTGCCAGAAACTTTGGGCTATGTTTTGATTTTGAATACATTGTAAGGCTGCATGATTATTTGAAAAAAGTAACTTGAAAGGCATGAGCTCTGCTTTGTTTTTACACAGGCTGTACACACTTCATTAGTCTGTCATTCACAATTTGACAAGCACTTGACAATGCCTCAAATTTCACAGCGACATCCCCTTCTTGGCCATAACTCACCCTAATGAAAGAATTCCATGCCTTTTGCAGCCAGTGACTGTTGTGCCCTTCTCCCATCACGATTGGGTCTTTCTCACAGGCTACAAGTGAAGACAGACACATTGGGGACGCAAATATGTGCATATTGAAGATATTGGAAGAACTGTCCACATTTAATTTGTCAGCCAACAAGATGAGTAGGCATAAAGAACAGCAAAAGCACTAGCCTATGTCAATCTACTATCCCCCATAGTACAAAAGTCGACCTATTCTATTCAAGAAATAAATATTCCAAACATAGCCTGGGACAGCTGTGGGATGAAATAGAGCCCAAATGATTACAGCCACTAGCATCAAAACCTTTTTTACGCAATGTGGCTGACGCAACAGATCAGAACATTTAGCTTAAAATGTTGATAAACTATTAGACTATTTCTTCTTATTATAAAACGCAGCAATACGCACATGGCAGTAGGCTATAAGCACGAATGTTCCATTAGCAGGAAAACACCATAACCAAAAGTTATTGCAAATGCGATTATGCATATAATGCTTTTATTATAAAATATGCATTTTTAATGGTAAAAATTATCTTCGGCAACAAACTTGAAACCCACGCATTGCTTATGTATACCAGTTAGGTTCTAAATCCCTTTAAAGCAGATTAATGTGCTTAATTGTAAGAAGTCATTTGGCCACTTTAGTTGTGATACATTTAGGCCTATGGGCTAGGCTACATGAGGTGTGCAACTATGATTCTAAAAAGTCGCAAAAAAAAGTATTTCTTATGCAGGGCATCATTCACAAGTGATATATAATTCACAAGCGATAGGACAATATTGTCACCCATCAGACTATTCTTTAGATACACTAAATAATGTGTGGAATTTTGATTTAGAATGGACCATTATCATGCACCTGTATCGAAACAGGGGCAGCAGAAAAAAATAAGTGTCATCTATGCATTTAAATAGTGAATGGAGGAAGCTTTTCCTGTGGTTGATTTTCATGCCAGCCAGGTAGACTATGCACCGGTTGTAAAGAAACCATGTGCTTAATATTAGGAACGTTGAGAAATAAATATACTAGGCCTAGCCTATAGAAAGCGGATAGGATCCTCTTTTTATTAGCGGCCATCACTGTTGTTTTCTCGCACAACATGAGCTATCACGAAGTGTTTGAATAGACTTCCGAACACGTGCATTGATGTTAGAGTGATTAAAGGGACAATGGTGCTGAGTACCAGGCAGTTAGCAAGTTTGGAGAAGCAGAGCTTGGAGAAGCCTAATTATCTTGACTAAACGGTCACGTGGTTTTTGACTGCCTTCATGACTTGTGACCGCCGGTGTGGCGGTAATACGGTCACGGCAACAGCCCTACACCGACCAAATTGACAGTGTCATTGGTGGGTACCACATCGGTTTCATTGGTGGTTGACATGTCGGTCTGAACAATATCTGAAGTCAGTTGGGGCTGGGTCCCTCTGCACAGTCCCAGTCTGCATAATGTCGGTAAGGACAGTTCCACTGTGCACTGGTTCCCCAGTTTGTCAGGACAGGGTCTGTCTGCACAGTTTCAGTCAGGTTAAAGTTCGACAGGTCAATTTTGTTCTGCACAGTTTC
Organism: Oncorhynchus masou masou; assembly: GCF_036934945.1. Taxonomy (NCBI): domain Eukaryota; kingdom Metazoa; phylum Chordata; class Actinopteri; order Salmoniformes; family Salmonidae; genus Oncorhynchus; species Oncorhynchus masou. The sequence continues at coordinate 34,900,470 of NC_088224.1, read as the reverse complement.
AATGAAGGTTGCAGTCTGCACAATTTCAGTCTCAGCAGTGTCTCGGTCTGCACGGTTTCAGTCTCAAGAAAGTTGGTCTACACAAAATCCCTGTGTACAGTTTGTTGCATGAACCATTTCTGTGTGGACAAGGTCAGTCGGGTCAGTTTCAGTCTGCACAATGTTGCTTTGGACAGTGTTAGTTTGCACAAAATTAATCTGAACAGGAACAGTTTGGGCAGGGTCAAGCATGTCTGCCCTCACAGACTCCATTGGTCCTCAAACTGTCCATAACGTCTGTTCCTCCTTGATTCCTATTACTTGAGCAGGAACAATTTACATCTGGGCTGTTCAGCCTGGTTGGTCTCATTCTGGACAAAGTCTAGCTGGGCAGTTTTATTCTGGACAATGTCTGTCTGTGGTTTCCTCAATAGCAAAAAGAGAACGGAGGTGGATTCATCCTTTTTGAACAATCCTGACTGAGCAGTGCCATCCTAGGTGGGCTGCTTTGTGTCCTGAACTGTTGAAATATTCTTCTTTACCTGTCGAATAATTCTGATTTTGATTGGACCAGTGGACTGAGGAGCTTCCTGTTGAGAGGGTGCAATAGTGCCTTATTAATGCGAATGTAGGCGTCTTCGTACTTAAAAATTCATAAATAAATGCTTTCAAAAAGTTTCCAATTACATTTCAAAATGCAGGTGTGATTAATTATTCACAGTTGATCTACAGTTGTTATACTTCAGATAATGCAACTCTACAGTAAGTAGTCCCAAGTGATGGGAGTTTCCCATAACAGGGAGTGTGAAGGGAGCTAAAACCACCCGATTGGCCGTTTTAGCACTCCAGCCAACAACCTGATTTGACTGATGGCTGCCTGAAGCCTTAGTAACTTTTTGTCTGTACATTGGAGCCATTGCATTCTGATCTGTGATGGTGGGCACAGCTTCTCTTTCCATGACAACTGTAGCAGCCACGTCCACAGGCTGCTTTTCAGCACCTACAGGGGGGAACCCTCTCACAGGGGGAGTCCGCTGGTAACCTTCAAGGTCCGCAAACAACTTCGGACCAGCATATTCATCCTCCACTTTCCTTTTGACATGAAAGGACCAGGAAACAAGTTCCACCATCAGGTCAGACTGAGGAGCCACCCAGATAGGGGACAGGGGTGTCCTGGGCAACCCCCGATAATGACGAGCAGTCATTGTTTCCCGTGTTCACAGCACTTTGATAAGATCGCTGGGGACCTGTTGCATTCACAGCAGATGTAGAGTACAAGAACAGAGGGCTGTGAGATCAGGAAGAGGATAGTGCTTGTAAAGAGTGCAAGGGTCAGGGGAAAAGTGGAACAATGACGGTTTCTCTGGTTCATAGGGATAGGGAAGGGAAAGCGAGGGCTATTCATCTAAGTTTTACATTAATAGATCAGGGCAGTAGTATGTATTATCTCTAATGTTACCTGAGTGTTTCCTTTACATTACCGCTGATCTTAGAGTACACTTATTATGTACCAGTCTTTTGCAAGAGAGCAAGAAGGTGTGGCCTTCACTGTTCAAGGATTTCTCTTTGAAGGCCAGGACATACTCCTGCCGCTCTCCCAGTTTCCTAAGATGGGCATGTCTCTTTGTGACACACTCACTCTCCTTCCAACAGTGAGCCTAGGCAAACAACGTGTCGATGAACAATCATTCAGCGATTTTTCATTGGCAGGAATGGGTTGACTCAGGGAATTAAGTTGACTCGTAAGTTGCATGAGGAGTAACCTCATCTGAGACCTGAAGATACCTAGGCTTTAGATCAGCAGGTTAAACATTATCTTCAGTCCATCAGACTAATTGTGTAATACTTGTTCGGTTCAGCAGTGAGAAAGTGTGAACAAAAGACAAATTGGTCCAAAATTGCATTACTAGTATAGGATGTGGGTGGGGCTGTTAGCTACAAACTTAAGCTCATTGGTTCTGAAGTGTATAATTATCACCTACTTCTGAATAGTCGACAGATAGAACATTTCTCATATAGCTGCCGTTTCCATTAACACGTTACAATGTTTTTTTGGGGGAAATATTGCTTTTGTTGAATAAAACTGCCTCAATGGAAACCTGCCTACTGAAAAGACACATGAGGAATAGATGTCTGACGCATAGTCTAACAGGGTGAGACCCCCAAGAGCAAAGCAAATTGGCCATCACATAGGATTATCGGCATTCTGTGGGATTATTTAAAATACTCTTTGAAGAGGTATATTTTTGCTGTTTTCAGAAGATAGGCAGGGACTCTGTTATCCTAGCTTCAGGGGGAAGCTGGTTCCACCATTGGGGTGCGAGGACAGAAAATAGCTTTGACTGTCCTACTGTATGGGTGGGAGGGCCAAGAGACCAGATTCTGATCATCTGTGAGTGTGACATTTTACCTGCATTTCCTTGGAAAGCTGCATGGCTCTCTTCACCAGGACACTTCAGATGCCCTTGAGGATATCCTTGACCTCTGCTCTAACACTCTCTAGCTGATCCTCCAAGTCGGACAGCCTGGGAGCAAAGGATGCAAGGCTAGCTAAGACATTCATTCATCCTTTGTTCTTTTATGAGAATAAATGAACGCTCAACAATGACTGACCCAGTGAGACTTGGAAACTGTCTTGGACACAGACTCCTGAACAAGGTGTGCCGCCATCCTTTTCACAGCAACATCATTTGTCATTCGCGCACACCCAGACACAAACACGTTAACAACTGACCGTCCATCTAGGTCCTGTTGCACGGTCACTCTCTCTGTCCTCAAAGTCTCCATTAGATACTGTAACCATTTCCTCTGCTCTGGCAAAGCATGCTGGGCTAACTGGTACCTAGAGAAAATAAACAGAAAAATTAGAGAGAATAAGACTAAGAGTGGGATCTTAAAAGAAATATCCTGAAGGAAGCAGAGGAAAGAGTTAAATATACTTAAGTTAAAAAAAGAAGAAGTGTTTTTGGCATAGGAAGTAATTGTAAGGCATGAGGGAACTGATGCCACTTTCGGGGTTGCCAGCAAAGAGGTGCTTGAGGGAAATCTTGTGTTCCCTGTTGATGGTTAGCCGACAATCAAATCGTATGCCACATGCGCCGTAGAGCTTACCGTGAAATGCTTACTTACAGGTTAGTTGAGCTTAATCTGCTTTCTCTTATGGATGGGGCACAATACTTGTACTGCTGAAACCTGGACATAGAACATTTCACGCCATCACTGACAGCTAATCAAATATCCAACTGCAGGTATTGGCAATGCTTTGAATGAGGTGTTCCTTTGAATGCATTTTTTTTTGTATTGATCAGTGCTACAGGTCTGTGGTCAGTTTGGTGTGACAATGGCAGGTTGTAGTACCTGGAGGTGATTGGGGTATGACATGGTTGGGTGTTAACTTCACCATCTTGTGGGCTGCCACACACTGCACACCGGCCACAGACGATCACAACCCCCACACTGCGAGAGAGAGAGAGAGAAAGGGGCATCACATCAACTTTCCTTCCATTCAAAGCCAACATGTTACTGCATGTATACATCGATTGATTAATATCACCATTTTATTCACAGTCATTCACAGCAGCATCCATCCACTACCTATCAGAGGTTTTGAATCATTGGGGAAGCTAGAAGAAAGGATTGTCAATGATTTCTGAAGTGTACTGCTGTTTTCTAGGAGAAAAATTGAAGCGACATTAAATTCACGGGAGGGACAGGAATGCTCGTCTGCCATCACTTTGTCATGTCTTGATCAGACTTAAAATCGTACTTGTGGTAAACGTGTTATTTGCCCATGGGTGACATACTTAAATTATTGGACCATGTGAATCAGACTATTCAGACTCTTCAGCCTACTTATAACAGTACTGAATATAACCTAAATCACTGAATTTTAAAGTTTTACAGTGCCGTCATTCAATATGGCTTATCGGTCTTGAAATCACTCAAGGGAACCCACAGAGTGTAGGTAGGCATGGTAGATTTCTGTCAGGCTTCAATTCCGTACAACACAAACCACAACCACTGTCAAAGGGGCCACAGAGGGAGCGCGGTTACAGACGAGGTTGTCCCCGTCAGTTCTCACAGATACCGTTTCACCAAACGATAAAAAAAACAGTCCATCTTCGTAACCACCATGAAACAAAAAGGTGAGAAGAAAAGTCAGTAATTAAGAGTAAAATGCGTACAATGACACGAAGCATTAACCTGGAGTCACATTGGAAGTTTTATTTGAGCATAGCTAAATGATGTGGCCGTGTCTCATTACCTTTGTGTGAGACTAGCTAGAAGCAAGGCCCTCAAATCAATTTCCAAGCGACCGTTAGCTAATGACAGAGCCACTTAAAAGTCTAGCCATTCGGCTTTAACCTACATTAAAGCGATTGTTATTAAAATTGGCCAGAGATTACTTACCTCAGTTCTCCACGAGAGCAGACGGAAAAGTTGTCTCGTCTGTGGTGTTATCGCGACGATCTATTACCGAATCTCGATTGAAGAGGCAATCTGCAGTTCAAACAATAACACAGCAGGCTTCCCCGCCACTGTTTCGGTAAACAGCTGAGGAATTGGAATAGACAAATGTAACCACTCGAATTCATAGAGCTATGTATGCATCCATGGCCATATGTCGTGAAATTAAAAGTCAAATGTATGTAGCAATCAAATGGCCCCTTTAAAGACAGAGGAACAATTATGAGGGGGTTGTGTGGAAAGCCACCAAGTAGGCTTCCTCATATTTTTACATTTGTACAAATGTCGAGGCTATACAGGGTTTAAAATTACACATTGTTTACACACAAAGGAGTAAAACAAGCTTACACTTTGGGTTGATGGGGTTGGACAGTTGAGCTAAGATCATGAGGCATTTCCAAGTTATAATATTTAAGAATCAATGGCTATATGTCATGAAATTAAAAGTCAAATGTATGTAGCAATCAAATGGCCCCTTTAAAGACAGAGGAACAATTATGAGGGGTTGTGTGGAAAGCCACCAAGTAGGCTTCCTCAATAGCCCCCTTTCTTTGCAGCTAGTCAAGTGTATCCTACCCATAGATAACGATCAAATCAAATTTATTTATATAGCCCTTCGTACATCAGCTGATATCTCAAAGTGCTGTACAGAAACCCAGCCAGAAACCCCAAACAGCAAGCAATGCAGGTGTAGAAGCACGGTGGATAGGAAAAACTCCCTAGAAAGGCAAAAACCTAGGAAGAAACCAGGCTGTGATGAAGGCCTCTAGGGACCAAAACGCTGAATAAGGATGGGCAGCAGCATTGAGTGCTTCTACCATTTTAATGTAGTCAACTGGGTATTGGTGTGTGCATCTGGCTAGCTGTAAATTAAAATAAAAAAACAAGCAAATGGTGCTCTGGTTTGCTTAATAATAAGGAATTTTAAAGTGATTTTTACTTTTGACAAAGTATATTTGAGCAATTAAATTTACTTTTGATTCTTACATATATTTAAAACCAAATACTTTGACTTTTACTCAAGTAGTATTTTACTGGGTGATTTTCACCTGAGTCATTTTCTATCAAGTATCTTTTACTCAAGTATGAAAATCAGGTACCTTTTCCACCACTGCTTATCGTGTTACCTATATTTTGCTAACTTAAATTTATTTGCATCACTTTACGTATTTATTTTGGGATCCACACCTATAAACGGAATTTGCCTGATGACGTGCAAGTTGAGGAGAGTAATTTCATACAAGCCCATTTTTGTTGACTTTCCCCTCGATTACCCTTTTCAAAAGGAGGCGAGAGAGGACGGCGGAATTGAAAATTCCCTAGATTTCAAAAGTCTAACGCAAAGGATTCAGGTAGGATACACACTATCCTCGATGAGATTTGCCTATTGAGGAGGGGACACTTCCGTTCACTTACAGACAAATTGACATCTCTTCGATCAGATTCTGGGCCAGAGGATGGAGAACTGACTTTTTCTAAATGAGAAAAGGTCTAGGCCTTTTCGAAGTTAAAACAAACTGCTCACAATGTATGAATTTAACTGCATAAAATGTTAAATATATAGCAGGATGCCATGAGTTTCTTGAGTGTGAAGAATAATCAAACCATCAGTTGAAGTTGTAAGTCGCTCTGGATAAGAGCGTCTGCTAAATGACTTAAATGTAAATGTAAATGAAGGGGTAAAACACATTTTTGGGGGAAAAAAACATTCCAAAAACATTCCAAGTCTGGATTGTTGCACGTTGTTTAGGACAGGGCACCCTGATTAAAAGGGATGTTCCACTTAATACAATCTGACATGATTTTCTCACTTATTTTGGCTGTACCTTATTGCCCAAGACAATATTTTGGATGGGTTTTGCGTACCTAGATTTTGAGTCATTTTGGCGTCACTGCAGTGACTCACACACACTTCTCTACTAAATGTCTTAAAATAACTAAATATCAATTCCAGCAACCTTTTGGCAGCCCCTGTAATACGGTATAAATGGCATGCATGCCAAATAATCAGTTACATGAAATGTGTAAGCATGAACAAAGTCTTAAGGTTACAGATGGTGAAATTAATATACGTTATTTTATTAATACTGTAATAATTGTATGTACAGGCAAAGACAAGTGTAACTGAGCGTGATTTACAATGTATTTCGTTAATTATGTGATGTATGCTTTGAAATGTTTTCAGGTTACAACAGAATCTATAGGCTAAAAAAAACCTAGCTTAAAAAAAAGAAAGTTAGCTGAGTTGATTTCTAACACTAGGCTGCCCTGGGGTGGCAGGGTAGCCTAGTGGTTAGAGAGTTGGACTAGTGGTGAGAGAGTTGCAAGTTCAAACCCCCGAGCTGACAAGGTACAAATCTGTCATTCTGCCCCTGAACAGGCAGTTAACCCACTGTTCCTAAGCTGTCATTGAAAATAAGAATTAGTTCTTAACTGACTTGCCTAGTTAAATAAAGGTAAAATAAATAGCTGTTTAAGGTATGCAATGACTGACATGACAAGAGGAACTGATGATGCACTACCCAATTTCGAAATTGCGCCCTCCACCGACATCTAGGCGCACCCCCCAGTTTGGGAACCACTGCTCTACTACACAAGCCTGCGTGAAGTGAGTAAATGGAATGTTTTTGTATTTTTTGGGTTGGGTTGCATTTTGGGCTAACAAGCTGGTAAGAATATGACTGACTGATTTGTCCTGCTAAATGGTTCTCTTGACTTTCCAACCTGATTTAAGTTATAAGTTAACATTCCACCATCTTCGCTGATGTATATAAAACAACAGTGTGCTGACACCTTTGCACTCTCTACATGAAGGTTTTCACCCTTTGGCCCTTAAATATGATACAGCCATCAGTCAATAAACTCACTGCTAAGCTGGAGCTGAAACCCCTCCAAGTGTTCTTTCAACCGCTCCCTCACGTCACCGCTCACCACAGTAGTCCTGATGTCTGAGTGGTGGCCTCCCTGTCCATCAGTGGGCAATATAACCCTCAGCCCTGTACCCCCACCCTCCAAGCACAGCCCCCTTTTCTCCTCCACCAAGTCTCTAGGAAATCCCAACTCTGACACTAATATGGTTTGTGCTCCCACATCTTCTGCATCTCCCTCCATCCCAACTGTGCCCTTCAGCCAGTCTTCAGAGGGCACAGGCACTAAGAGCAGTTGGCCCTCCTGCATCCAGAACACCGGCTCCTCCAGCTGCTGCTGGCTGTCCACTGGCTCTGCTTCTATTGAGTTCAGGTCTGTGACGAGTAACCCTTGCTGGGAGGCTGGGCAAGGCTGCAGGAATTGAACCCGGCTGTGGGTATCCTGCAGTGCTGCTCTGCCTGAGGGCTGCATCTGCTGAAGGCCCACCGGTGATTGTGTTTGTAACAGGGGGATGGACAGCTGAGGGTTGCAGTGAAGTTCCACACCAGCTTTCACCCCTTTCTCAGGTGGTAGCTCCACCATGACTACCTGTAGATCTTCACCACTCTCAGATGCACCACAGTGATAGTAGTAGCTTTCATAGCTTTCCTGTGGCGCTCCTGCATATGTTGCGGCCTCTCCAATCTTTCGAACTCGAGCCTTCTTTAGAATTCGTCTTCCTCTTCGACCATCTCTGTTCCTCTCATCAACCTGAGAGCTCCAAGAGCCATCATCCATAGTTCCCTGTCCACCTTTCCTTATCTGAGAGCTTCCCCTGGACACTTTAACCCCATCGTCCTCTCGCCCTCTTCCACAGTAGAAGCAGTAACCCCCCTCCTCTTCCAACCCAGCTTTAGTCTCTGTAGTCTGGACCCGCCCACCCCAGTCAATCGGTTCCCCAGGTCCATCTTCAAATAGCCCCAAGTCCTCTGGCACTCCATCCATCTCAGTCTCTTCTGGCTCTGCCAGGCTGGCACCTCCTACCTTATATCCATGTGCTCTCCTCTCCAACCCCTGAATTCGACCTCCCCTGCCCTTAGCTCCATCACGGGAGCGAAGCAGGGTGTGTTTCAGACGATTCTCTCTGAGGCGCAGGAGCGCATGCCGCAGCCGGTTCTCCCTCCGCCTGGCCGCACTAAGCAGACGCAGGGACTTCTCCAGGCTGTCGATGGCCCTGTCGTAACGCTTCCGCCACACCAGGGGGCAATGCTGAGCATAGTTGTGTTCCTTGGGCAGGTAGAAGCCAGGAGGTGGGGGTAGGCGCAGCATGTATCGCGATGGGGAATGAGGACGGGGAGAGCCAGGTGGGTCTCCGGGTGAAGAGCCTGATGGTTGTTGAGGGGAACCCTGTGGTGTTTCAACAGTCGGCGCAGACGTTCCCTGGGGGGAAGGGAGGGGCTCTATCCGGTTATTAGGTTCCCCATTGGGTGTCTCAGAGCCCTGAACTTGTTCTCCACTAACTATATTTTTCCCTTCAATTTCTTGTTGTGCGCCATTCTGGCTGTTTTGTTCTACTTTCAGAGAGCGGGACCTCCTTAAAAAAAGAATAGATGACATTTAACATGCATCCCAGCTCTGATCTACATGTACAATAACGACTCATCGTTTCTAAACATAAAGTGTACAACGATAAAGTGTAAAATCAAATTGCACATTGTGCTACATGTACTTCCCATATCCATATATATGATAGACAATATAACAAATACATTTAATTTTCTTACCTGGTCTGTAGGCTTATGACATTCTGTTTGCCCTTTCCTCTAGGAGTTTCCCCCCCTCCTCTTCCTCCTGGCTGCATGACCATTTCAAAGACTGTGGGCAATGCATCGTCCTTGAGCCTTCGGTACCCACTGTGTAAAGTTAGAAGGTAAGATAGCGATCATTTAAAATGCTGGCAGTTATCCTTGATGCACTGTTACATACCGTATATTTTCATACACTACATGACCAGAAGTATGTAGACACTTGCTCGTTGAACATCTCATTCCAAAATAGTGGCTATTAATATGGAGTTGGTCCCCCATTTGCTGTTCTAACAGGCTCCACACTTCTGGGAAGGCTTTCCACTAGATGTTGGAATATTGCTGCGGAGACTTTCTTCCATTCAGTCACAAGAGCATTAGTGAGGTCGGGCACTGATGTTAGGCGATTAGGCTCTGTGCAGGCCAGGCAAGTTCTTCCACACTGATCTCGACAAACAATTTCTGTATGGACCTCACTTTCTACATGGGGGCATTGCAATGCTGACACTGGAAAGGGCCTAACCCAAACTGTTGCCACAAAGTTGGAAAAACAGAATCATCTAGAATGTCACTATGCTGTAACCTTAAGATTTCCCTTAACTGGAACTAAGGGACCTAGCACAAAACATGTAAAAGAGCCCCAGACAATTATTTCGCCTCCACCAAACTTTACAGTTAGCACTATGCATTGGGGAAGGTAGCGTTCTCCTGGCATCCAACAAACCCAGATTCATCTGTCGGACTGCCAAGATGGTGAAGCGTGATTCAGCACTCCAGAGAAAGTGTTTCCACTGCTCCAGAGTCCAATGGCGGTGAGCTTTACACCACTCCAGCCAATGCTTGACATTGTGCATGTTGATCTTAGGCTTGCCCTCTAACAGTTAGAAGAGACACTACATACCTGACACCTGAGAGTTCAAAACTCTCTGGGCTGAAGTGCTTGGAGCAGAAATAGATGAAGTTGCTCTGGGGGTCCCATGGCCCCTGGCCTTGTGGGCCCTTGCGGTGCGAGTTGATGATCCATAGGTCCCGGCGTGGTGTTCCACGCTTTGGCAACCTGGCAACCACAGGAACTTAATGAAGACTTGCAATAATGTATGCCATGCACATGGTTAATGCCATGCACATGGTTAAGTAGAAGGTCTGCGTTCATTTAAAAATCTTCTGTATATATGACAAATGTTCAGGGTTTGGAGTTTCTAAACAGTGAGTTGGTGATGATTGCCAGTTCATACCTGAACGCAACTTTTCTGCCATAGTAGGCTACTGCTTTACAGCACATTCATAAAGTATTCAGACTCCTTTACTGTTACATTTTGACATTACAGCCTTCTAAAAATGCATTTAAAAATGTTTAAGTAATATATCAATCTACACATAGTGCTCTGGAGCAGGTTTTCATCAAGGATTTCTGTACTTTGCTCTGTTCATCTTTGCCTCGATACTGACTCGCCTCCCAGTCCCTGCCGCTGAAAAACATCCCTACAGCATGAAGCTGCCAGCACCTTGCTTCACCGTAGGAATGGTGCCAGGTTTCCTCCAGACGTGAGGCTTGGCATTCAGGCCAAAGAGTTCCATCTTGGTTTCATCAGACCATGACTCCAGACGGGCTGTCATGTGCCTCTTTACTGAGGAGTGGCTTCCGTTTGGCCACTTTACCATAAAGGCCTGATTGGTGGAGTGCTGCAGAGATGGGAGAACCTTCCAGAATGACAACCATCTCCACAGAGGAACTCTAGAGCTCTGTCAGTGACCATCGGGTTCTTGGTCACCTCCCTGACCAAGGCCCTTCTCCCCTGAGTGCTCAGTTTGGCCGGGCGGCCAGCTCTACGAATAGTCTTGGTGGTTCCAAACTTCTTCCATTTAAGAATGATGGAGGCAACGGTGTTCTTGGGCACCTTCAATGCTGCAGACATTTTTGGTACCCATCCCCAGATCTGTGCCTCGACACAATCGGAGCTCTACGGACAATTAATTCGACCTCCAAGGCTTGTTTTTTGCTCTGACATGCACTGTCAACTGTGGGACCTTATAAAGACAGGTGTGTGCCTTTCCAAATCATGTCCAATCAATTGAATTTACCACAGGTGGACTCCAATCAAGTTGTAGAAACATCAAGGACGATTCATGGAAACTGGATGTAGCTGAGCTCCATTCCGAGGCTCATAGCACAGGGTCTGAATACTTGTAAATGTTATGTTTAAAAAAAAAAACGTTTTGAAGAAATTATAAAAACCTGTTTTTGCTTTGTCATGGGGTATCCAATTTAATCCATTTTAGAATAAGGCTGTAATGCAATAACATTTTTAAAAAGGGAAGGGGTCTGAATACTTTCCAAACGCACTGTACAAGTCATAGGGCTCTATTTGAACAAATCTAACACAATGGTAAATCATAATTGTTCCCTGTGGGCGTATAATACAGACAAGGTATCTATGGTAGACTATGGAGGGTTTGATGCACATCCAAACTTTTCAAAGGGGCTAGATAAAGATCCAATATAAAGACAGAGGGAATGGCCACTCACATTTGCAAGCATTATAACAGTAATTTTATTTTTATAATAATGTTATCATGGAACCATCTTACAGATCATATTTGCACTTCTCCAGAAATAGCATTACAATCGAGCCATGTACATTCACACCATAAACTGTGAATCCTTCTAATAAGTTACTCTTTTAATTTGACTAAATTCCTGTTATTTCTAAATAGGATCGGCCATAAAAATGATTAATTGCTTCTCTCGTTCCAAGGCACTCTATGCACTCGCAGACCTAAATATCTTTACGCAGAACATTCGCACGTCTATAAAAAAAGAATAGGCTCCTGTCAATTGTATCGTTGCCATTGTGCGAGGCAGATTCTTTAAAAAAAAGAGAGTGGCATTATAGGACTGAATAGTTTGGACTGGAGCGCGTCTTTGGTAATCTGACAAGGGGCACTCTTTGAAAATGGGGACGAACAAGCATGTGAATTGTGTGAATTGTAAACAATGAAAAAGCACGAGGGCAAAAACCTCCATAATATTTCAAATATTAAGGTAGACCATTTAAAACCCTTTATTCATAGGCTACTTGGCTAATGGCCAGGATAAAAAGACAACCTGTGCGATGCTGTTAAACCAGCATTTATTAAGTGGAGGGTAGGCTATGCTTGGTTTTTAATCAAATTTAGTTGGTTTCTAAATACAAGCCTATGAAAATCACCAGTACAAAATAAACTTCTCATTCCATGGGCACTGTGTGTCATGGATAGGATACGCTACGCTTCCACACGCAAAATACATGCCATTATTAACTGCGTTACCGTTAACTTTTTGTGGGTCTTAAAACTTCCCATTAGTGCTGCATGGAATTTTCACTTTTGCGCTTGTTTTTAAGGACACACATCAAATATTGCCGTATCTGCCACATCAGCGCAAGCGAGCTGACATTATACAGTGTCCTGCAAAAGTATTCACCCCCTGGGCATTTTTCATATTTTGTTGCCTTACAACCTGGAGTTACAAATTTTTTTTTACACAAATTTGAACCAGTGGATTACCACTTTGAAGATACAAAATATTTTGTGTGAAACAAACAAGAAATAAGACAAAACAATTGAACGTGCATAACTATTCAACCCCCCCTGAAGTCAATACTTTGTAGAACCACTTTTTGCAGCAATTAGACCTACAAGTCTCTTGGGGTATGTCTCTAAGCTTGGCACATCTAGCCACTAGACTTTTTGCCCATTATTCAAGGCAAAACTGCTCCAGATCCTTCAAGTCCCTTGGGTTACGCTGGTGTACAGCAATATTTAAGTCATACCACAGATTCTCAATTGGATTGAGGTCTGAGCATTGACTAGGCCATTCCGTGACATTTAAATGTTTCCCCGTAAACCACTTGAGTGTTGCTTTAGCAGTATGCTTAGGGTCATTGTCCTGCTCGAAGGTGAACCTCCGTCCCAATCTCAAATCTCTGGAAGACTGAAACAGGTTTCCCTCAAGAATTGCCCTGTATTTAGCACCATCCATCATTCCTTCAATTCTGACCAGTTTCCTAGTCCCTGCCGATGGAAAAACATCCCCACAGCATGATGCTGCCGCCACCATGCTTCACTGTGAGGATAGTGGTCTCAGGGTGATGAGAGGTGTTGGGTTTGCGCCAGACATAGCGTTTTCCTGGATGGCCAAAAAGCTCAATTTTAGTCTCATCTGACCAGAGTACCGTCTTCCATATGTTTGGGGAGTCTCCCATATGCCTTTTGGCAAACACCAAACGTGCTTGCAAATTTTTTCTTTCGGCAATGGCTTTTTTTCTGGCCACACGTAAAGCCTAGCTCTGTGGAGTCTATGGCTTAAAGTGGTCCTATAGACAGATACTCAAATCTCCGCTGTGAAGATCTGCAGCTCCTTCAGGTTAATCTTTGGTCTCTTTGTTGCCTCTCTGATGAACTTTTTAGTGATAGGGGGCAGTATTCGGAAATTCAGATGAATGACGTGTCCAACGTAAACTGCCTGTTACTCAGGCCCAGAAGCTAGGATATGCATTGGATAGAGAAAACTCTGAAGTTTCTAAAACTGTTAAAATAATGTCTGCGAGTATAACATAACTGATATGGCAGGCGAAAACCTGAGGAAAATCCATCTAGGAAGTGGAATTTGATGTGAGTGGTTTTCCATTGAATGCCTATTGACTATGTAATTGGTTAGGGCCCAGATTTCAGTTCTTATGGCTTCCGCTAGATGTCAACAGTCATTCGACATGGTTTCAGGCTTGTTTTCTGAACAACCCTGATCTGTACTTCTTCATAACGTTGTCCATGAACTGTTTGGAGGGCTCCTTGGTCTTCATGGTGCCGCAGACTCTTGGGCCTTGGCTGGCAGGCAGATATATATATATATATATATACACACACACTGAGATCATGTGACAGATCATGTGACACTTAGATTGCACACAGGTGGACTTTATCTAATTGTGACTTCTGAAGGTAATTGCTATGAAGCCCCTAAATAAGATCTGGTGCAACCAAAGGGGGTGAATACCACTTTTCCAAGTTTTTCCATTTCACTTCACCAATTTGGACTATTTTGTATATGTCCATTACATGAAATCCAAATAGAAATCCAATTAAATTACCGGTTGTAATGCAACAAAATAGGAAAAAACACCAAGGGGGATGAATACTTTTGCAAGGCACTGTACAGGTAAATTGCCAAACCTGGTGTTAGGGCTTGAAAATGCCAGTGCGACAATTTTTACATGACAAAATTGCAAACTAATGTGCGTTTGACACTTGCGCCTCCTTAGCGCCAGACGAAAAGAGGCCATCGTCTTAATGCTGAGGTAAAATTATATTGGATCCACTTACCTGTGAAAGGTAATGCCAGCCTTACGATTTTCCCTGGTGTCACGGGATTTGCATCCACCTGCAGAGCAGTGTCTAGGCATCTGAGCAGGATAGCTGGCAAGCTGAGGGGGAAAACAGGAGTTATTATAGCCATCTATAGATAAACCATTCTGACATACCCTACACATGAACTTATATGGTAACTAATTCGTTTGAATAAAATAATTTATTTAAGGGTTAATTAAATAAATCAATAACATGAAACATACTCATTATTTGACAATGAAGGTACCTAAGCTGTAGTCAATTTCCCAAATACTAAACCGTGTGCATTAATTCGTTATTATGGTCCATATCCATTTACATTTGTGCTTGCTGCAATAAATAAAAGTAGGTGCACTCGATTTAAGTCACAGCCGATGTGCCAACCGATGGAATGGTCCCAAACATTTACACCACGCCCACCCGGCTGGCCTTCCAAGCTAAATCGAGCACAACTTATCACAGTCAAACTCGCGCAATTTGCCTTGCCTGTCTAGGGAAGGAAAGCGCTTGTTTCATCATAAAAAGATGACACGATTAATGACCCAGGAGCTCTTTAGGTTGTTAACTATTCTTAGCAAGCAAACATTGCATGTTATTTTTTTTACAGTGGCAATATCATCGCCCCAAAACACATTCAGTTCAAGCAGCAAGACTGTTAGCTAGCTAACGTACAGAAGTTGTAAGCCAGCAAGCTAGCTGACGACTGGCTAGCTCAGAAACGACTGTGGTTGAAGCTGACCGCCGTCAATGCTGTGCATATTTCAACAACAGTTTGACTATTAAAACATATAGTATACCGTTATGCAGTTTATATTTGTCAAAGTTAATTATTTAAAGAATGACATAGCACTCAATCTTTCGACCTCACCAAGATGTCCGTCTTGATCTTCCTCCCCTGCGACGACGACTAGTCTACCATAAATCCCGCCTCCTTTCTATCTAGCCAATGAATGTATGTAGGTGGTAGGCGAGGTAGTTTGCGTTTGTTAATATCCAATCACATTGTTTTTAAATGCCTGTTGCTGGTTTTGTTCAACGTTCGAACCTGACAGTTTTTAGTAAAAACGGTGCCGGGTCAGAAGCGTATGTACCTTTTCAGACAGTATAATTCTATGGAACGCAGTTTGGGTCTTTGCGTGTCAAAAAATAAATACACATTTAATTTGACACGTCAAATAACACAGTTATATTATAGAATGTTGTGTGTGCTGAATTTGCATGTACAAGCCAAGCGCCACCATTATGATCACTGCTGTGCAATACTGCTTTGGTAATAAGGTATTATTCGTTCGACTGAAAGTGAAAACGTCTGTGTGAGCATTTGAAATTAGATCAGAATCAAACGAGCAGGATAAACAATGTTTACAAATATATTTGATACAGGCGTTATTAACAACTTATGGGGTAGCTAGCTTTAGCTTGGTACATAGCTAGCACAAATGAAACCAGCCTGAAAACAATGACCAGTAGAAATTGCAGTAATTTTCAATATTCTTAGCAATAATTTAGGAATCCATGTGAGCAAGTATTAGCTAGGTAGCCACTTGTTGTTCTCCTATTGAAACAACTAGCTAGCCAGCTACCCTGTTTGTTGCCCAAAGCTAACGTTATAAGCATCCAGCTAGCTTCATCTGTCTGGTATGGCTTGACCGGACGGGGTTATGTGTTGTGAAGCTAGCTACAATAAGGATTAGCCACAAAGTGGAATTTGCGTTTGGCCTTTCGTTGCTCCTATTGCGGGACTTTGATTGTGGGAAATCACCTACCCAGTTTTAGCTTATTGTGCGTATTGACATTCATATTGCACTAAGGATTGGGTATCAGTCTACTAGGGGTGGCAGGTAAGTTAGCCTTAGTGGTTAGAGTGTTGGGCCAGTAACCGAAAGGTTGCTGGATTGAATTCCCGAGCTAACAAGGTAAAAATCTGTTCTGTCCCTGAACAAGGCAGTTAACCCACTGTTGCCCGGTAGGCTGTCATTGTAATAAGAATTTGTTCTTAACTGACTTGCCGAGTTAAATAAAATAAATAATTAAATACTTAGCACCCAAATGCCTTTCCCAAAGTCCTCAATAGTTATCTGGCTCCAAAACATCCACGTTGTAATTTTTATTCTCTGAAATAGTACAATAAATGTGTCTCAATTCACAGTGGTTTCAGAGTCCCGCATTAAGAGCTACGACGTTAATGTTCTCTGGCTGTCACTGAGTAGACTGATACCCCATGTCATTGATCCAAAATCCACATGTAAGGCTGTACAGTGAAATATGCCCCCAACGCTACTATGGCCTATTTATTGCCTTTACCTCCTCACGCCATTTGCACACACTGTATATAGACTTTCTTTTTTTTAAATATTGTGTTATTGACTGTACACTTGTTTATTCCATGTGTAACTGTTTGTTTGTGTCGCACTGCTTTGCTCTATCTTGGCCAGGTCGCAGTTGTAAATGAGAACTTGTTCTCAACTAGTTTACCTGGTTAAATAAAATACAAATGCAATTCTAAAGTCTAATATATCAAGTGTAATTAAAACAGATTCTTGTCAAATAAACAAATTGTATTTTGTTGAATTTATACAGGAATATTCCAACCTCGTTTAGCATGATCTATTCCATTATGGCATGATTTCACCATTTGTATTAATTTCCATCACTTTCAATGAGATACTTGTATTTTGAAGGCAAACAGCAAATTCCACTTTTGTGGCTAATCCTTATTGTGGCTAGCTTCACATAGGTGGGTCGACCACCATTAATCAAGTAAGAACTGTCTTATAAATTAGGGTTATTTTTAGATAACTAGCTAGGTCGGACCCACCTATCTAGCTAGTTATCATCTAAAATAACCCTAATTTATAAGACAGTTCTTACTTGATTAATGGTGGTCGGACCCACCTATGTGAAGCTAGCCACAATAAGGATTAGCCACAAAAGTGGAATTAGCGGTTTGCCTTAAAAAAAGTCTCTCAATGAAAGTCATGCAAATAATACAAATAGTGGAATCATGCCATAATGGAATAGATCATGCTAAACCAGGTTGGAATGTTCTTATATAAATAAGACAAAAGCATATACCTAACCTTAATAAAAACAAATAATATTTGGTACTCTAGGGAGTGTCTTGGAATTTATAAGAAATTACATTTATGAGTAAAATGGGTAACACTTTACAATATGGTTTCATTTGTAAATGGTTTCTAAACCGTTTGTAATGATGTTAATAATGGTTATTTAATCATTTGTAAATGCATTATAAACCATTATTAAATGGGTTATAAAACATTGGTCAAAATAGTGAGCTAGCCAGTCAGTGCTTGCTAAATAGTGCAGCTATTAATAACTTATAAATGCACATAATATTGAACCTGTATGTACACTACCGTTCAAAAGTTTGGGGCCACTTAGAAATGTCCTTGTTTTTGAAAGAAATGCAAATTGTTGGGCCATTAAATAACATCAAATTGATCAGAGATACAGTGTAGACATTGTTAATGTTGTAAATGACTATTGTAGCTCGAAACGGCAGATGTTTTAATGCAATATCTACATAGGCGTACAGAGGCCCATTATCAGCAACCATCACTCCTGTGTTCCAATGGCACGTTGTGTTAGCTAATCCAAGTTGATCATTTTAAAAGGCTAATTGATGATTAGAAAACCATTTTGCAATTATGTTAGCACAGCTGAAAACTGTTGTTCTTATTAAAGAAGCAATAAAACTGGCCTTTAGACTAGCTGAGTATCTGGAGCATCAGCATTTGTGGGTTTGATTACAGGCTCAAAATGTCCAGAAACGAATCACTTTCTTCTGAAACTCGTCAGTCTATTCTTGTTCTGAGAAATGGAGGCTATTCCATTCAAGAAACTGAAGATCTGGTCAGTGCTGTGTACTACTCCCTTCACAGAACAGCGCAAACGGGCTCTAACCAGAATAGAAAGAGGAGTGGAAGGCCCCGGTGCACAACTGAGCAAAAGAATAGTTACATTAGAGTGTCTAGTTTGAGAAACAGACACCTCACAAGTCCTCAATTAGCAGCTTAATTAAATGGTACCCACAAAACACCAGTCTCAACCCCTCAACAGTGAAGCGGTGACTCCGGGATGCTGACCTTCTAGGCAGAGTTGAAAAGACTGGCCAATAAAAAGAAAAGATTAAGATGGGCAAAATAACACAGACACCAGACAGAGGAAGATTGTAAAAAAGTGTTAGGGACAGACAAATATAAGTTTGAGGTGTTTGGATCACAAAGAAGAACATTCGTGAGACACAGAAAAAATGAAAATATGCTGGAGGAGTGCTTGACGCCGTCTGTCAAGCATGGTGGAGGCAATATGATGATCTGGGGGTGCTTTAGTGGTGGTAAAGTGGGAGATTTGTACAGGGTAAAAGGGATCTTGAAGAAGGAAGGCTATCACTCCATTTTGCAACGCCATGCCATACCCTGTAGATGGAACTTAATTGGAGCCAATTTCCTCCAATTGACTGCAATTTCCTCCTACAACAGGACAATGACCCAAAGCACAGCTCCAGCACTGATAGACTGCATCCAGTTGGTTGAGTAGAGTGTTGGAGGCTATTTTATAGATGACATCACCAAAGTCGAGGATCGGTAGGATGGTCAGTTTTACGAGGGTATGTTTGGCAGCATGAGTGAAGGATGCTTTGTTGTTATATAGGAAGCCGACTAGATTTCATTTTGGATTGGATATGTTTAATGTGAGTCTGGAAGGAAAGTTTACAGATTAACTAGACACCTAGGTATTTGTAGTTGTCCACATATTCTAAGTCAGGACCGTCCAGAGTAGTGATGCTGGACGGGCCAGCAGGTGCGGGCAGTGATTGGTTGAATAGCATGCAATTAGTTTTACTTGCGTTTAAGAGCAGTTGGAGGCCACGGAAGGAGAGTTGTATGGCATTGAAGCTCATCTGGAGGTTAGTTAACACAGTGTCCAAAGAGGGGCCAGAAGTATAAAAAATGGTGTCGTCTGCATAGAGGTGTATCAGAGAATCACCAGCAGCAAGAGCAACCTCATTGTTGTATACAGCGAAGAGTCGGCCCGAGGATTGAACCCTGTGGCACCCCCATAGAGACTGCCAGAGGGCTGGACAACAGGCCCTCCGATTTGACACGATGAACTCTGTCTGAGAAGTAGTTGGTAAACCAGGCGAGGCAATCATTTGAGAAACCAAGGCTGTCGAGTCTGCCAATAAAAATGTGGTGATTGACAGAGTCGAAAGCCTTGGCCAGGTCGATGAATACGGCTGCACAGTAATATCTCTTATCGATGGCGGTTATGATGTTGTTTAGAACCTTGAGCGTGGCTGAGCGTGAACCAGATTGCAGATCGGAGAAGGTACGGTGGGATTCAAAATGGTCGGTAATTTGTTTGTTAACTTGGCTTTCGAAGACCTTAGAAAGACAGGGTAGGATAGATATAGGTCTGTAGCAGTTTGGGTCTAGAATGTCACCCCCTTTGAAGAGGGGGATGACCGCGGGCAGCTTTCCAATCTTTGGGAATCTCAGACGATACAAAAGAGAGGTTGAACAGGCTAGTAATAGGGGTTGCAACAATTTCGGCAGATAATTTTAGAAAGAGAGGGTCCAGATTGTCTAGCCTGGCTGATTTGTAGGGGTCCAGATTTTGCAGCTCCTTCAGAACATCAGCTATCTGGATTTGGGTGAAGGAGAAATGGTGGGAGCTTTGGCGGATTACTGTGGAGGGTGCCGGGCAGTTGACCGGGTTAGGGGTAGCCAGGTGGAAAGCATGGCCAGCCGTAGAGAAATGCTTATTGAAATTCTCAATTATAGTGGATTTATCGGTGGTGACAGTGTTTCCTAGCCTCAGAGCAGTGGGCAGCTGGGAGGGGTGCTCTTATTCTCCATGGACTTTACAGTGTCCCAGAACTTTTTTGAGTTAGTACTACAGGATGCACATTTCTGTTTGAAAAAGCTAGCCTAAAGCTAGCCTTAGCTTTCATAACTGCCTGAGTATATGTGTTCCTAACTTCCTTGAAAAGTTGCATATCACGGGGGCTATTCGATGCTAATGCAGAACGCCACAGGATGTTTTTGTGCTGGTCAAGGGCAGACAGGTCTGAAGTGAACCAAGGACTATATCTATTCCTAGTTCTACATTTTTTCAACGGAGCATGCTTATTTAAGATGGTGAGGAAGGCACTTTTAAAGAATAGCCAGGCATCATCTACTGACGGGATGAGGTCAATGTCATTCCAGGATACCCCAGCCAGGTCGATTAGAAAGGCCTGCTCGCAGAAGTGTTTTAGGGAGCGTGTGACAGTGATGAGGGGTGGTCGTTTGGTCGCAGGCAATGAGGCAGTGATCACTGAGATCTTGATTGAAAACAGCAGAGTATTTGGAGGGCGAGTTAGTTAGGATGACATCTATGAGGGTCCCCGTGTTTACGAATTTGGAGTTGTACCTGGTAGGTTAATTGATCATTTGTGTGAGATTGACGGCATCAAGCTTGGATTGTAGGATGGCCGGGGTGTTAAGCATGTCCCAGTTTAGGTCACCTAGTTGCACGAGCTCAGAAGATAGATGGGGGGCAATCAATTCACATATGGTATCGAGGGCACTGCTGGGGGCAGAGGGAGGTCTATAGCAAGCGGCAACAGGGAGAGACTTGTTTCTGGAAAGGTGAATATTTAGAAGTAGAAGCTCAAATTGTTTGGGTACAGACTTGGATAGTAATACAGAATTCTGCAGGCTATCTTTGCAGTAGATTGCAACACCGCCCCCTTTGGCAGTTCTGTCTTGGCAGAAAATGTTATGGTTAGCAATGGAGATTTCAGGGTTTTTGGTGGTTTTCCTAAGCCAGGATTCAGACACGGCTAAGACATCCGGGTTGGCAGAGTATGCTTTAACCTCTCTGGCCCACCCGACACGCTAGTGTCCCACCTTGACAACAATGAATGCAAATGCGCTACGCCAAATGCTAATAGCACTCGTTAAAAATCAAACGTTCATTAAAACTCACATGCAGGGTACTCAATTCAAGCTACAATCGTTGTGAATCTAGCCAACGAGTCAGATTTGTAAAATGCTTTTCGGCGAAAGCATGAGAAGCTATTATCTGATAGCATGCAACACCCCGAAATACCAGAAGGGGACGTAAACAAAGGAATTAGCGTAGCCGGCGATACACAAAACGCAGAAATAAAATATAAAACATTCATTACCTTTGACGAGCTTCTTTGTTGGCACTCCTATATGTCCCATAAACATCACAATTGGGTCTTTTTCGATTAAATCGGTCCTTGTATACCCAAAATGTCCATTTATGAAGACCGTCAGATCCAGGAAAAACACAGTTTTTAAACGCAACATTATTTTTTAGGCCACTCAGCAAGGAAGAAGCCGCCATAAAAAAGCCAGACTACGGTTTGCAACTGCACATGGGGACAAAGATCATACTTTTTGGAGAAATGTCCTCTGGTCTGATGAAACAAAAATAGAACAGTTTGGCTGTAAGGACCATTGTTATGTTTGGAGGAAAAAGAGGGAGGCTTGCAAACCAAAGAACACCATCCCAACTGTGAAGCACGAGGGTGGCAGCATCATGTTGTGGGGGTGCTTTTCTGAAGGAGGTACTGGTGCACTTCACAAAATAGATGGCACTATGAGGACAACATTATGTGGATATATTGAAGCAACATCAAGACATCAGTTAAAGTTAAAGCTTGGTCGCAAATGTGTCTTCCAAATGGACAATGACCCCAAGCACACTTCCAAAGTGTGGCAAAATGGCTTAAGGACAACAAAGTCAAGGTATTGGAGTGGCCATCACAAAGCCCTGACCTCAATCCTATAGAAAATTTGTAGGCAGAACTGAAAAAGCATGTGCGAGCAACGAGGCCTACAAACCTGACTCAGTTACTTAAAGATCACACAATGTGATTTTCTGGATTTTTGTTTTAGATTCCATCTCTCACAGTTGAAGTGTACCTATGATAAAAATTACAGACCTCTACATGCTTTGTAAGTAGGAAAACCTGCAAAATCGGCAGTGTATCAAATACTTGTTCTCCCCACTGTGTGTGTGTGTATATATATATATATATATATATATATATATATATATATATATATATATATATATATATATATATACACACACAGTGGGGAGAACAAGTATATATATATATATTCTGTTGGCCAGAATTATTTCAACATTCGTGTTGAAGGCAATTATTTAAATTGTGTAACATTATTTATTGTTTTTTTCAATTTAGTATTTGAATGATCCTGGTTTGCTAAATATCATAGGGTGCAAAACATTGGGAGTG
The DNA here is from genome assembly GCF_036934945.1 of Oncorhynchus masou masou. NCBI lineage: Eukaryota > Metazoa > Chordata > Actinopteri > Salmoniformes > Salmonidae > Oncorhynchus > Oncorhynchus masou. The sequence goes on along the minus strand of NC_088224.1, from coordinate 34,877,679 downwards.
GTAGGACCTTTGTAGCATAATCAAATCAAATTTATTTTATTTGTCACATACACATGGTTAGCAGATGTTAATGCGAGTGTAGCGAAATGCTAATCCACATAACATGCCTAAATCATCTTGTTAAAAATGAGAACTATGAAGATATAGTTTTTTTTTCTGTCCAAGTTTTGGTTTTGTCAGGTACAGACTGCCACGAACTGAAAAGACTCCACGGGACCTTGGCTGCGGTCCAAACACTTAAAAGACACACACTATACCCTCAGCCCTCAAATTAAGTGGACACTTATTATTACGTATCATGACGTCTGATGAGTATACACTTGCAGGGCGAGGGAGGAAGGAAGGATTTTTCAATGGATCCCCCTTGGCCGGAAATTCGTCACTCATTCATCCCGTGATGATTGTGTTTTCAGCCACCGGTTGCTTGTGGGTGCTTTTATATGCGCTATAGTCAATTATTTGTGCATGTCTACTTATATTACATTTATAATGATTAATATATGCATACTGTATGATAGCTAGCAAATTAATTAGCTAACGAACGTTAGCCTGCCTAGTTGGAACTTCTGAAGAAGGAAAATTATTTTATTTTTTACAATTTCCAAACAAAAACCAATGTACCTTTTGCGAGGAGTGTTTGTGCCATCATGCATTAGTAGCACAATTTCTAACTGATTTACCTTCATCTTTACTTACACTTGTTGTTGACTTCTCCGTTGATGCTTTTTAAATGTTTTTGCTGACTTTTCTTTGCGGATGTACAATCATCGCAAATTTGATTATGGGGAGTTTCAGGGCCCGGTGTGAGTATAATTGTACACTCGCAATGCCGACTAAAAACAACACTGCAAACTTCCCTTGCTTGGCTAATCATTTGGACCACCCTCCAAGATGGCAAAAGGGATTCCCCCAAGGGCATAAGGCAAGGGTAAGTGGACGAGTGTGTCTTTTAAGTGTTTGGACCACAGCCCTCGTCTCCTCACTAACATCCTCAAATGGTGCTAGATCCAGTGCTGATTTACGTGATCATGTCGAGCCTGAGAAAGTCTGTGCAGTGCCCGATAGTGCCATGTTGTGGCCCATTTCCAAACAGTAACAGTGTTGACTGTTTGGAAATGTTAGTGGTAGCCATATTATAGTAAGAAAGTACTGTGATGGTGGTTTGAAAATAATTTGGTACCTTTTTTCAACCAGAAGCTAAGTGACTCATTTGGGTGGTGAAAGTAAAAACATGGCTGTTAGAGGTTTGTCTCAATGTCTTTACACTCCTCAGGGACTCTCATACCTGTTAACCAGACAGACGTGTGGTACTGGTGGGTCATGGCAGTGTTGGGGTGGCCAGACGAGGGAGTTATGGGCCAGAGGAACTTGCCAAAGTCGTGGAGGCCATGAAGACAGATGATAGGCATCTGCACACTCTCAGCCTGGCGGGCTGTGCGCTACGAAAGGACCTCCAGTTTGCGGAGCTACAAGAGCTCATATCCCTCAACATGGAGACCAAAATGCACCTGAGGAGCTTAGCAGTATCCTTCAGCGCCAACGGAGAGGAGGGGGTCTTGAGGCACAAAGACGGCAGCAAGAAAGTCATCGCCCAGCTGGACCAGAACGGTAACCTGCTGACCAGAGTGGTGGTGGGGGGGCGACAGTGTGTGGCCTTCGTTTATGTTTTTAATTTGTACACTTTGTAAACCATCGGTCAACAATGGTTTTACAGTGATGGGGTGTTGGACTGATCTTGTTGATCATGTACATACTCTACAAACGGACTAAATTAGGAAAATGCTGCTGGCAGCAGAACCCAATACAGCAGAAAGTTCCTACTACAATGCAACTCAAACACAAACGCGATGGATATCACAATGGCCTATCTAATCCCTGATTGTCTGCGAGTGGATTATAAAACCCAAATGCAAACATGGAAAACGCGGGGGAATCAGACAAATAAAACAAAGACCTTTACCCACCAATGCCAAGTCACTGAGGTGGAATGCGGATGAGCTGTCAGCGAATCTGCGCTTCCAACACAAATACCAGGAGGCCTCTTTGCTGGCGTTTACTGAGACTTGGCTAGAGGCCCAGTCAGGGAAGTGGAGCTGGTCGGCTTCACACTGGTCAGAGTGGACCCCGATCTGACCGTCATAGGGAATATCACGGCGGGAGCGTCTGCCTGCTTGTCAGGGACCAGTGGTGTAAATGGATCCTGGTAAGAGAGAGACTGTACCCCCGACATCGAACTGCTGTCTGTGTCACTGCGACCCTACTATCTGCCCCGTGAGTTCCCCCAATAGTTTTTTACTGTTGTGTACGTTCAACCAAAAGCTAATATAGCAAAAGCATCAGAGATTATTTATAAACTCTCACAGAAACTGGAATCCATCTCCCCCGACACACCCAAATGTATTTTGGGGGATTTTAACAACTGTACTTTGCACAAGGTCCTGCGCATGTACCACCAGTATGTGAAATGTCACACTAGGAAAAATAAGGCTCTTGATTTGTGCTATGGAACCATACCAAATGCTTATTCTGCCACCACCAGACCTCCCCTGTGGACATCAGACCACAATGTTGTCTACCTTAGGCTAACCTACTGTCTGCTCCTGGAGAGGGAGAAACTTAGTTAAAACTGTCCAGATCTAGAACGACAACGGTATCACTTGTCTCCAAGGGTGTTTTGACTGTACTATGTGGGAGCTATTTGGTCTCCAGGGGTGTTTTGACTGTACTATGTGGGAGCTATTTGGTCTCCAGGGGTGTTTTGACTGTACTATGTGGGAGGTATTTGGTCTCCAGGGGTGTTTTGACTGTACCATGTGGGAGGTATTTGGTCTCCATGGGTGTTTTGACTGTATGATGTGGGAGGTATTTTACTGTACTATGTGGGAGGTATTTGGTCTCCAGGGGTGTTTTGACTGTACTATGTGGGAGGTATTTGGTCTCCAGGGGTGTTTTGACCGTACTATGTGGGAGGTATTTGGTCTCCAGGGGTGTTTTGACTGTACTATGTGGGAGGTATTTGGTCTCCAGGGGTGTTTTGACTACTATGTGGGAGGTATTTTACTGTACTATGTGGGAGGTATTTGGTCTCCAGGGGTGTTTTGACTGTACCATGTGGGAGGTATTTGGTCTCCAGGGGTGCATACAAGCAAAGGGTAGAGAGGACCCTCTCCTCAGGAAACTCAATGGTGGCCTGGCAAGGGATTAAATCCATGGCTAGTGCCCCCCCACATAGGCAGAGGAAAAACCAATGCTGACCTTGCGAGACATGATGGCCAGAAAATGGCTAATGAACTGAATGTTTTCTTCTCAAGATTTGAATCTGACGACATTGTGTCAGAGGTAAAACAAATGGAAGCAACATTACAAATGTTTGAGAGGGTTGATGTTAAACAGGCTGATGTTTTGAAGTTGCTCAGGGGGTGTAACGGACACTAACGCCCAGGCCCAGACAAAATAAGTGGACATGTGTTAAAGCACTATGCTGAACAATTGGCTGGTGTTTTTACAGACATTTTACAATCCTCACTTGACCAGCAACACATGCCAGTATTGTGGAAAAACTCAATAATTATACCCATTCCTAAAGCATCTAATCCCTCTGTGGTGAATGACTACTGCCCTGTCGCCTTGATATCCTTAGTAATGAAATGCTTTGAGAAAATTGTGAAAAGTAATTTTCAGCGTCACCCAGAAGCTCCTCGACCCATTTCAGTTTGCCTATCAGCCCACCAGAGGAGTTGATGATGCCATTCTTACTCTCCTCAACATGGTCTATGGACATCTAGAGGGTGCCAAATCCAATGTCAGGGTTCTGTTTGTTGACTTTTCTTTTGCCTTCAACACAATCCAGCCTTACATTCTGGCACAGAGACTCATTAGGGACTTATCCTTAGATTAGGGGCTGGTTTTGTAGCTGTTGGACTTCCTGAGCCAGAGGTCACAGCGGGTCAAAGTAGGTCCCCACGTGTCGGAAATACGCACCACCAACACAGGCTCCCCTCAAGGATGTGTTTTGTCCCCACTCCTGTACATCGTGTACACTAGTAGTTGTACTAGTTCTCCCCACTCCTGTACATCTTGTACACTAATAGTTGTACTAGTTCCCATCCTGACAAACACCTTGTTAAGTTTGCTGATGACACTGCCTTGATCAGCCTGTTGCATGATGATAAGGAACACCATGGCCCGGTCCTAAATTACTTTGTAGAGTAGTGTGACAAATCACACTTGGTCCTCAATATCAACAAGACCAAAGAGATGTGCATAGACTTCAGGAAGTGTACAACACCTACCTCTGCAACATCTATCAGAGGTCAGAACATAGAGATTATAGAGGAATACAAATATCTGGGTGACTTCTTGAACAATAAACTTCAGTTGCATAAATGTACAGACCTGACCTACAAAAAGAGTCAACAGAGACTACTTTCCCAAAAAGCTGGGATCTTTTAATGTTGACTATACTGCCTCTGTTTCATTGAGAGTATTTAAACTTTTTGTATTGTTTTTTGGTTTGGCAATGCCACTATCAACCAGGAAAATATGCTGAGAAGGATTATCACCACAGCAAGCAAGGTACTTGGAGTCAAACAGAAAAGCCTCGATCAAATCAAATTTATTTATATAGCCCTTCTTACATCAGCTGATATCTCAAAGTGCTGTACAGAAACCCAGCCTAAAACCCCAAACAGCAAGCAATGCAGGTGTAGAAGCACGGTGGGTAGGAAAAACTCCCTAGAAAGGCCAGAACCTAGGAAGAAACCGAGAGAGAAACCAGGCTATGAGGGGTGGCCAGTCCTCTTCTGACTGTGCCGGGTGGAGATTATAACAGAACATGGCCAAAATGTTCATAAATGACCAGCATGGTCAAATAATAATAATCACAGTAGTTGTCGAGGGTGCAACAAGTCAGCACCTCAGGAGTAAATGTCAGTTGGCTTTTTATAGCCGATCATTAAGAGTATCTCTACCGCTCCTGCTTTCTGAAAACAGCAGGTCTGAGACAGGTAGCACGTCCGGTGAACAGGTCAGGGTTCCATAGCCGCAGGCAGAAAAGTTGAAACTGGAGCAGCAGCACGGCCAGGTGGACTGGGGACAGCAAGGAGTCATCATGCCAGGTAGTCCTGAGGCATGGTCCTATGGCTCAGGTCCTCCGAGAGAGAGAAATAAATACAGAGAGAGCATACTTAAATTCACACAGGACCCCGGATAAGCCAGGAGAAGTACTGCAGATATAACAGACTGACCCTAGCCCCCCGACACATAAACTACTGCAGCATAAATACTGGAGGCTGAGACAGGAGGGGTCAGGAGACACTGTGGCCCCATCCGATGATACCCCCGGACAGGGCCAAAGAGGCAGGATATAACCCCACCCACTTTTCCAAAGCAGAGCCCCCACCCCACTAGAGGGATATCTTCAACCACCAACTTACCATCCTGAGACAATGCCGAGTATAGCCCACAAAGATCTCCGTCACGGCACAACCCAAGGGAGGGGGGGCGCCAACCCAGACAGGAAGATCACGTCAGTGACTCAACCCACTCAAGTGGGACGGCATGGAAGAGCACCAGTAAGCCAGTGACTCAGCCCCTGTAATAGGGTTTGAGGCAGAGAATATTGCTCCAGAGCCTTTCCGTTCACCTTCACACTCCTGGGCCAGACTGCACTCAATCATATGACCTACTGAAGAGATGAGTCTTCAGTAGAGACTTAAATATTGGGACCGAGTCTGCGTTTCTCACATGTGTAGGCAGACCATTCCATAAAAATGGAGCTCTGTAGGAGAAAGCCCTGCCTCCAGCTGTTTGCTTAGAAATTCTAGTGACAATTAGGAGGCCTGCGTCTTGTGACCATAGCGTACGTGTAGGTATGTGCGGCAGGACCAAATCGGAAAGATAGGTAGGAGTAAGCCCATGTAATGCTTTGTAGGTTAGCAGTAAAATATTCAAATCAGCCCTTGCCTTAACAGGAAGCCAGTGTAGGGAGGCTAGCACTGGAGCAATATGATCACATTTTTTGGTTCTAGTCAGGATTCTAGCAGCCGTATTTAGCACTAACTGAAGTTTATTTAGTGCTTTATCCGGGTAGCCGGAAAGTAGAGCACTGCAGTAGTCTAACTTAGAAGTAACAAATGCATGGATTCATTTTTCTGCATAATTTTTTGACAGAAAGTTTCTGATTTCTAGATGAGATCTTTAAGGTCAGGCTCACAAAATAAATTTAGACCCAAGCCACCCCCTGTACCCGGACTTTGAACTACTCCCCTCTGCGTGCAGGTATAGGGCACAGCTCGGTAGGAAAAACAGAACTAGACAATAATTTGTGTCATATCCCTCCTAAACAGCTCTGGCTAATGTTCCTATCGACCCAGTAAGGACAGCAGCGTAGTCTCTTTTTATTAGTATGAAACTGTTATGAAAGTTGTCAATTTGTTTTGTATTTAAAACCCCACTTTAAATGTATGCATGACACTGCCTCAAAATTTCCCCATGGGGACAATAAAGTCAGTAAAGTAAAGAGGAGAGGTCATTCCCAACTACCAGGGGCACGCCCTATACATACAGACTTTAGAATGGCCGACCTACACTCAAATGTTTTGTCTCAGCAGACTTGCGTAATAAGTACACCTCCATTGACTGTCTAGAGGGGCTGACATGGAGCCTGTTCTTTAAGGAGAATGAAATAAGCCACGCTCCAGATTACGTACCAGTGTACAACCAGGGGAACCTGACGCCCGTGTGGCTGATTGACCACAAACCCATGGGAGACATTCCCATCAAGCACCTCACCACCATTCTCAATCTGCTGGTGGAGAACAGGTACAACACCAGGGATGACAGTTTTTGACTTGTATTACGTTCTGAACGACTGCATTCAAGGTGCATGGGACAACCTTCTAGTACATTCATTCTAACCATCTGGAAGAAATTGAGAAATTCTTGTATGTTTTCCGGGACCAGAAGGAGCACTATTCCCTCTGAGAGTGTAGACAGGGCCTCAAGGCATCCGAATTGAACAACTTCTGCCGCCAGATGTTCCAGCCGCATCAATGTATCCGGGACTGCGAGCGCTGGGGCCACTACTTCACAGCTGCCATGTTCTCTGCATCCGGCCGAAACTTTCGCACCTCCTCGGTCTTCCTCAGGAATGTTATCGCATGCAAGGTGGTCCGGTCCCAAGGCTCTGACAGCCTTTGTTGGGGATGACCACTGAAAGAGAGCAACCCGGCTCTACATATTTTACTGGTTTGTGACTCAATGACTCCGCCCCCGGTTAGAGGGGAATAAGAGCAGCCCAAGAGTTAACACACACAGGAACTTTAACCACACACAGATGAAGATAAATATAGGAATGTACATGGGGATGGTTTTTGGGCACGCACTCCATCCCACAAGTCCAGAGATATGAGTGAGTCCAGTAGTTGATGGGCATAGACAGATGTTGCAAATATTGGGAGACGGCAAGTATTGCGTGAACCTGCAGAGTCAAGAGGATGGGCAGATATCCAGCCCCTTAGTAACCTCCCTAGGAACCTATCAGGACACAGGTCATTCAGGTCAGAGAGAGTTTGAGAGGCAGGTTTTTGGTAGTGTCTAGACTTGCAGGCTCCGGTCCTGGGGGGATGGGGAGTGGAGTGTGCAGCTCAAGGTTGTGAGGTGCTGATAACAGTCACCAGAAGGGAATTTGTTACAACCACCCTATGGTAGGAGACGACCCTTGGCCCGAACATGGTAAGGTCATGAATAAATACGTGTTTTCATCTTTTGAATTATTTCGGGGAACGCAAGAGGATGCAGAGCATGAGGATGGAAGATGGCTGCTAGATGATCTAAACCCTATTCAAGAAGATTACAAAATTGTAATAGTTGTTACAGTGATTCTAGTTAATATTGGTACAAGGTAATTTACACAAAAATGTACAATAATTTCAAAGGTTGATTTCTGTACTATCTTTTAAATATTCATCCATCTGGGGATTTATCCATTGATTACAGTTCTACAATAAGATTAAGTTGCTGGGTTGGCTATGTTCCATAAGGTATCCAAAGGCCGAATCAAGTAAGTAAGTAGCTGGGTTGGCTTGGTTATTTGAATAATTGTGAAGCAAGCCCCTGAACAGGCAGTTAACCCACTGTTCCTAGGCCGTCATTGAAAATAAGAATTTGTTCTTAACTGACTTGACTAGTTAAATAAAGGTAAAATAAAATAAATTAAGGAAGATACCATTGCTCTTAGCATTGGGGTTTCAGAGTGGTAGTTCAGAATTTTAGAATGGCATTCTCCGTACAGGGATTCACTGGAATTGCTAGCACTCATGCAAAAATAATGCGTTCTAATAGCTGTCATGGAAGAACGTGAATCTACAAACTGAACGTTTAGATAAGACATTGCCATTGAAGAATTTAAAATAAACAGATTAATTAGACAGAGTGATGTTCATAGGTTGTATGAAAATGTGCAATAGGTGCCATTTGCCCAATAGACTTAGTTAGCCTAAATTATAACACTGAATACAATATGTGTGCTGTTGTAACAGCTGTTGTCGGATGAAGAAGGAGACCAAGGTGCAGCGTGGTAGGCGTTCATGATTTGTAATAAAACTGAACACCGCAACAAAATAACAAAGTTGAACCAAACGAAACAGTTCTGTCAGGTGCAGACACTAAACAGAAAACAACTACCCACAAAACACAGGTGGGGAAAAGGCTACTCAAGTATGATTCCCAATCAGAGACAACGATAGACAGATGCCTCTGATTGGGAATCACACTCGGCCAAAAACAAAGAAATAAAAACATAGAAACAAAGAAATTAGAATGCCCACACTAGTCACACCCTGGTCTAACCAAAATAGAGAATAAAAGCCTCTCTATGGCCAGGGCGTGACAGCGGTATAGTGGTGACAACCATTCACCTTCTAGTTAATACACTGAAATATGTCTATGATTCTTTTTTTTGTTTCATCACTAAATTAATTTCGTAAAATGCGTATCTGTCGGTGGGTAATATGTTGATTAATGATTTGAGTAATAATTCAACAAAAATAAACACAAATAACGGAGTTCACCATTGTTGCAATTTCTTTTGATCTTTATTATATAACTTCTTGTCATGTTTTAGTATGTTATCACATGGGCCAGAATAAAGAGAATTAGAAAATATAAATACAAAACTGCAATACCACAGTGGTGGAAAACATTGTTTAAAGAAACATGCTATGGGCACTCTGCAACACCAGTACTGTATGTATATGGACAACTGGTGGCTCAAATGAGCTTTCCACTAACGTGTACTGCCGTGTGTAAATGTTTTCATGTTTTCATTGTCTAGCACCTAAACCTTGCACATGGCTTTCTGATTTCACTTTGGGTCATATGTCATCTAAGGATTATTTGTAGTGGTTAGACTGGTAGTAGGACTATAGGAAAGTCTTTCAAGGTTTGAGAATGGAGATATTTCAATAGAAGGGATATTTGGATGGAAACAACACCACCGATAACACTAAGGGAGTACAAAAAAATCCTGTAAACCAAGTGGCATAGAACAAAGAGATGAACACTGCTGACATGGAGCACGACCAAGCATGGAGAATGTACATAAGAGGCCTGTAGTGGAAGGGGTGAGGAATATGTGAGTGTCCAGGGTTGGATGGGAGCAGTGTGGTGAGAAGGGGTACTGACACTGGGTGGCATACTATAAGGCTGTCTGGTTCCCCCTAGCTCACACCACCGTCAGAAGGCATGGCCTTCACAGAAGCACACAGGAGCACTTGGACACCTCCTCGCTGCAGAGTAGACCATGCTGTGTGGTGGCCAGCGACTGGATCAACCTCCAGAAGTGGTTGAAGGTGATTCCCTCGCCGTCCATCACACCCATTTGTCTCATCACCTCGCCCAGGCCCTGCTCTGACACTCCAGTCTGGGGGAGGGAGCACAAAAACAACTCTTCACTATATGTACACGGTATTTAAATGACTGACCAGTTAATTAAGCAATTAAGTAATCATGCATAGACATGAATTAGCAGGAAGTTAGCAATTAGTCTATTACACTTTTGAGCGTATAACATTGGTGCCTTACATTACTTGGTAGGTGATATTCTTAACAGAACTAATATCTTCAGCGGTAATTCTTGTATCAATAATTCAGCTGAATAACTCCAGTCAACATGTTTGACTTCATAATTCACTATTGGCCTCTTTTCAAATGTACTGTATGCAGCTGAATAAACACATCATGAGTTTATTTTGTCAACTAACTGTCATATGTTTCAGGCTTTGGTTACAGATCCATGGCTCTTGTTCAAGGAACATGTTCATTTGTATCGGTATTTGCATACACAGTTGAAGTCGGAAGTTTACATAAACCTTAGCCAAATACATTTAAACTCAGTTTTTCACAATTCCTGACATTTAATCCAAGTAAAATTCCCTGTCTTGGGTCAGCTAGGATCACCACTTTATTTTAAGAATGTGAAATATCAGAATGAATTTAAGCTTTTATTTCTTTCAGCACATTCCCAGTGGGTCAGAAGTTTACATACACTCAATTAGTATTTGGTAGCATTGCCTTTAAATCCTTTAACTTGGGTCAAACATTTTGGGTAGCCTACCACAAGCTTCCCACAATAAGTTGGGTGAATTTTGGCCCATTCCTCCTGACAGAGCTGGTGTGAGTCAGGTTTGTAGGCCTCGTTGCTCACACATGCTTTTTCAGTTCTGCCCACAAATTTTCTATTGGATTGAGGTCAGGGCTTTGTGATGGCCACTCCAATACCTTGACTTTGTTGTCCTTAAGTCCTTAAGCCTTTGCCACAACTTTGGAAGTATGCTTGGGGTCATTGTCCATTTGGAAGAGGCATTTGCGACCAAGCTTTAACTTCCTGACTGATGTCTTGAGATGTTGCTTCAATATATCCACATAATTTTCCTACCCCATGATGCTGTCTATTTTGTGAAGTGCATCAGTCCCTCCTTCAGCAAAGCACCCCCACAACATGATGCTGCCACCCCCGTGCTTCACGGTTAGGATGGTGTTCTTTGGCTTGCAAGCCTCCCTCTTTTTCCTCCAAACATAACGATGGTCATTATGGCCAAACAGTTCTATTTTTGTTTCATCAGACCAGAGGACATTTCTCCGAAAGTACGATCTTTGTCTTGCTTTTTTATGGCGGTTTTGGAGTAGTGGCTTCTTCCTTGCTGAGCGACCTTTAAGGTTATGTAGATATAGGACTTGTTTTACTGTGGATATAGATACTTGTGTACCTGTTTCCTCCAGCATCTTCACAAAGTCCTTTGCTGTTGTTCTGGGATTGATTTGCACCAAAGTACGTTCATCTCTAGGAGACAGAACGCGTCTCCTTCCTCAGTGGTATGACGGCTGCATGGTCCCATGGTGTTTATACATGCGTACTATTGTTTGTACAGATGAAAGTGGTACCCTCAGGCGTTTTTAAATAGCTTTTTTTAAACCAGACTTGTGGAGGTCTACAAAAACAATTTCTGAGGTCTTGGCTGATTTCTTTTGATTTTTCCACGATGTCAAGCAAAAAGGCACTACGTTTGAAGGTAGGACTTGAAATACATCCACAGGTACACCTCCAATTGACTCAAATGATGTCAATTAGCCTATCAGAAGCTTCTAAAGCCATGACACAATTTTCTGGAATTTTCCAAGCTGTTTAAAGGCACAGTCAACTTAGTGTATGTACATTTCTGACCCACTGGAATTGTGATACAGTGAATTATAAGTGAAATAATCTGTGTGTGAACAATTGTTGGAAGAATTACTGTCTTGCACAAAGTAGATGTCCTAACCGACTTGCCAAAACTATAGTTTGTTAACAAGAAATTTGTGGTGTGGTTGAAAAACGTGTAAGTAAACTTCTGTGTATGTAAAGTGTATGTAAACTTCTGACAACTGTAGAAACGTTTGTTTGGTATCCGTGAGGTAATCAATATTAGTATCTGGGTGGCCAATCTTATTTGTGGTGTGGTTGAAAAACGTGTATGTAAACTTCGGTGTATGTAAACTTCTGTGTATGTAAAGTGTATGTAAACTTCTGACAACTGTAGCAATGTTTGTTTGGTATCCGTGAGGTAATCAATATTAGTATCTGGGTGGCCAATCTTATCTACAGTAATTTCATTCTGAAATTGTATAAAGCTGTCAGCCAGGCAGATGCAAACACTGTGGATCTTTCTGTCTGCTGGAAACAATAGGAAATTGATTTGGGAAAATATTTCCTGGCCTGAATGCTGCTCTACAGCTGAGACAATATAAAGAGCTGTTTGCAATGGAATCCCATTTGAATGATGTATTCATTACTTTTTCTTTTAAATAGATTCTGGTTTTATATAAGTGTAAGATTGGATGTAATGAAAAACATATTTACTTGGTAATGAAGCATATTATTTACTTCAACAGTGGAACAAATATTTCCTAGCTGTTGTGGCTAACTATTGTGTTGCAGAAATACTCTACTTGGTTGTCGAGGTTATGGTGGATGAAGTCGACTTGGTGCAAGGAGTCATATTACAATTACATATTTCTTGCTACTTTGTTTATAATGGAAACTGTTATTTATCTGTCCGTTTGTTTTTCCCCATCTAGGTGAGCAAACAACCTTGAACCTTCCTCACTTGCTCATGTATTTGAACAGGCCTTTTCCTGTTTTTTTCAGAAGCATAGCTATCTTTGTCACCCTCTGGTAAATTCAGACTCGTCCTGGAACACAGGCTTGGGCCTCAGACAACTAAGCAACCAGTTCCAACATGAAGACAAAGCAAGATCATTTATCCTTTTCAGTGATTCAAATAAAACAGGTGTCAGATTCAAATAAAGCATGTGTAAAACTCAATTGGTGACTGAGCACACAGTATATTACAGCAAATTTGGGATTTGCATCGAACCTGGCAATTGACGCCTCAAAGCTTTTCCTGAGTGTTTGTTTGGGAGTCATAGGAGGTCGTGTGTACTGTATGTTTGGGGCTGAGTGGGATGGTAGTAAAAGTCAGAGCCACGCCTTACTGGTAGATTCAATGGGTGTGGCCGGGAAGGGCGGGAGCAAATTAGCCGGCCGTTGCAGTTTACGTACCGTAACTAAGTTGGGCAGCTGGGAGGATAGGAGGCCTCTGAACTCTTGGGCTTGGAGCGTGGGACCATTATTGGCCGCAGCGGCATGGAACTCTGTGACCAAAGTGTTGATGGCATTTTCCAGGTCTGAGTGCTGCGCCAGAGGTGGAGAAAAAAAGCATGTTAGATTGGGGGAATCAAATAATATAGCAACAAGAAAAGCGTCCTCTGACAGTCCTTTGAAGTTTATTATGTGAAGTTTATTATTATAATATATCATTACGAAAGAAAGAAAATGAGACAGGCTCCCCAGTGTACCGACCTCCACTCAATTTAGTCCCAAATACCAACATTTTTTCAGACACACTCACATCCGTCCTCAAGTGCATATCTTGCATGCCTCCACGTGTCCGAAGTCTACGCAAAGATGGCACTCTGATGTTTAACTTGTATTTGTATCGCACCATTCACAGTATCATTGTCATGGAAGGCTGAGTGGTCAACCAAAAATTGTGATAAATAATATGCTGAGTGAAAAGTTATACTCCTACAAGAACCGTTATACTTCTAGGTTGCAAGTCACCTTAAAAAAAAAGTTCAAAAGTAGACCTTATGTTTTGCAGTGGCATATGAATCTATGTCACACAGACTGGTTAGTTTGGTCATTGTGAAGAAAATCATTCCATACTCTCCTTAAACCGAGAACCAAACACACAATCTATTGTAGCTGACAGGTTTTTCTTCATACTACTTTTTTTATTTATATCCAAAATCACAAACATTAAATAACTAAAGGGATTTTGCTATGTCACGAATTGATATTTTAACATGCTATTGAAATGTGGGCGATGTGTGGTTTGGGTGGGGAGGAGTACGCTTAAGTAATGAGAGACTGAGTGGCCTACTGGTATTGGAAGGAAAATTCAGACAACTTGTCTACATGGGGAATGTACATGAAATACCTGCAGGTTGGGATAGCTATGACAGATCTCACTGTCACTGTTCATCTTCTGGGTGTGCTGGAGGGGACAGGCCATCTGGCATTTCGGGCAAATGCCAGATGGGCTGGTCAATATTTTGCCCATTGGGCCTGTCTAACTTAAGTTTTTCACACAAAATGATCTGTCTAATAATGGAGGCCTCAAGTGGAAAAGTGTACCAGTGTGGGGGCCTTGAGGGAAAAAATTAGCCGGTGTGGGGGTCTCAAAGGGACGGGGTGTTAGAAATGCCATGGCCGAGTTCTGGTCCCAGTCTGTGCCTGGGGCATGCACAAGAACTTGGGCAACAGGGAAAGGAATCAGTGGTGACTTCAAACTCCTAAACGCTAAACCAAATTCATTGAGACATCCAGAAACAAATGTAGTTGTTTCAGTTGTCAGGGTAGGATATAAAGAAATAATAAAAGCCTTACTCACTAGGCCTAGGCTACCACTACAGTGCTCCATTTTATGATGTTTCCACAGATAGCTCACTGCAGCCAAAAAAATGTCACAAAATGGATACAGTAGGCAACAATGGTAAGGCGCTTTGCTCGCCGACGGTGAGCATCTCATTCTGTCTCTCTGTCTTTCTGTTTGTCGAGCTGTCATCCCTCACACAGTAGTCTATCTCCAAAGAAGGTCTCCGTGTCATAGGCCATGGGGATGGAATGAGAAGGGACTGATTGACTCCCAGTGCTTTTCATTTCCACACAGTCTCTGCCTTGGACACAACTGAGAATAGCTTTTGCTCCATAGTCAGCATATGGTCTAGATTAATTTGTCATCGTCCATTATTCTCTGCTGTCCAAGCATGCACACTGATCAGTGTATTGAAATGATATAAACTCACATTAAGCTGGCAAGAGTGCAAGGAAAGTAGGCTATATGCAAACGCGCCAATAGGATATAACTCGATGTCCGCTCCACACGGAAATCGAATTAGCAGAATAAAAAGTACAAAAGCAAATTCTGTCAATTTAAGTTAGAGACTAATTTTAGTTCATAACTAAACCAAGATAGACCACAGCCTATCATTTCCAATGGGAACAAATTAGTCATAGTGGGCAGAACAAGCAAGGAGGTGGGCAGAGCCAACCATGAGCTAGCAAGATCCTATTGGTGCATTCTAGCAAACATCTGCATATTTCAGTTAGGGAAAGCTTACTCTGGGAAGTGTGCATGTGCAATAACTTGTTTTTTACTTTTGCAAAGGGTAAAGTCTACAAAACTTAGTCCACTATGTTCACAACAGAAAACAGGGAACAGAAAACTGTATTGAGATCAAATGTTTCATCGATGAGAAGGTTTTCAGAATGTCGGCCAAAATCCATCTCGTTCAATCTTCTCCCACTGCCGGCCACTGGGCTTCCTCTCACCACCATATTTGGAAGTGAGTGGAAAAGCCAAGTGGATGCTTCACATTCATACATCCGGTGAAATATCTATCTCATTGTTCTACGTGTGCTAGAGATATCAATTTTATTTTTATTTTCTTTCCATTGGATACGTCTCAATCCACCTCATCCGCTTTGACGCACTTCCGCATCTGCAGTGAAAAGGTGACAGAGCTAGAGCGGTGTTTGTCAGACCCTGAGACATCCCATGATTTCTCACAAAATCCTCTGTAGCATCCGAACAGTTTGGGCTACACATTAATATGACCCCTCTGTGTTTTGCTCTAGGATCCCCACAGGCCTCACAAGATTCGTCTGAAGGTCCCCAGTTGAAAAAATGAATGGAGGTATATAAAGGAGACTGTTTAGTGCCGAAAATAAGGGGTTAAATACATGTATATAAAAAAATCCTGATCTTTCTTTCTTTCTGATCTCTAAGATATAGGACAGACACTTAAGAACAAACTCCTTTTGATAATATTTTGGGGACTGTTGTTCCATGTAGTGAATCTGTTATTCAAGGCGTTTGTATGGGCCAATAGCAGTAAGGCCAAATACAATGTTTCATAAAAAGATTTAATATAATTTTTTGATACTTCAAGGGGTCTTAAAATTCTAAATGAAATACCAAAATGATCCTTGGGTATGACCTTCTTAAAACAATGCTATATAGCTTAGTAGAACTCCCCGGTTTAGACAGGGCTTGGACTATTTTAATATGATCTAATAGAATATGTCATGATATAAATTGGATAGCATAATGTCTATGGAATGTTGGTTAAACTACATATATGCCACTTCCAAAGATAACCAGAACGACGCCTAAAAGTGTGGGGGAAGTTATCCCCCAAATAATGCCCCATTCGATGCACCAAAAGAATGCTCCATTAGTTGCTTCTATAAGATAAAAGACACCATCTCTTCAAGTGAAACGTTTTGACAAGTGTTGATATTAAAATGGTATAGTAGACCTACCTGTTCTGCCATTTGGATTGTGTTGCGCTGTACTTTTTCAAAGTAAAGTTCTCACTGCGACGTTCAGTAATTGTTACTTTTCTTGCTCAGCGTTCCATTGCTTCAGTCACATATTGGCAAGATTCCTAAATCCTCCCACTCAAGGAAAAAACATGTAACTGGATTCCACCTTCCGTGTCAGTCAGGAAAACTGTGGGGGAAATTAAAGTGCACTGTCTAACCCGATGCATTGGAACTGTAAACTTCAGGAGGCAGCGAATCTACACGCAGTCATATATCGGCCTACCGACCTTCTATTAACCATTATTGTTCTAATGTATTCTACGTCAGAGTAGTTTACGTAGTTGTGCATTTAAAATGTAGGCTATTCAAGAATAGAGCCCGAGAGTGCTTCAATCAACATCTGGAAACATTTAACAAAAGTTGGAAGAGTCAGCAAGTTTAGGCTGGGGTTTTTCTTCTTCATTGTCGCAATTTTTAACCCCTCATATTGGGATACATATTTTCTGCAGTTTCTGTAAAGCTTTGAATATCCACCCAAAATAATATATTTATTTTATGAACCATGCATGGGCAAGTTTTTTTCGAGGTCGTTTATAATAAAAGTCGTTTTTAATTGTCCATTCCAATTTCTATTAGGCCTACATTCATTTTGACAGTCATCTGAGTTTGATAAGGATATGCGAACCAAAAAGCAATGCGCGCACAATGAACAGGCACGAGCACATTCTTGAAAGACGGATTTAGGACTTTTGACAGAGAGGTTGGTACACTCGATATTGTCATAGGCCTACTATTTTACATAAAAACTAGTCAACCAGGATCTTCATTATGCTACCACAATGTCAGAGGTGTAAAGTACTTAAGTAAAAATACATTAAAGTACAACTTGAAGTAGTTTTTTTTTAGGTATCTGTACTTTACTTTACTATTTATATTCTTGACTACTTTTACTTCACTACATTACATGTCATTCCTATGCAGGATTGTTCCAACTGGGGGGTGCCAATGTGGCCAACCGGTGGCTTCAAAGCCTCTCAACAATGGCCAATACAGAGCATCAGCAAAACAGGGTTTATCATTGGTCCTAACCCGTTGCTTCGCACTACCACCCACCCCTGTTAAACATATGATTGTAGAAGAAACCCGCACACTGCTCTTGATAGTATCACTGCTCTTTAATAAGCTTTACGTATCGGCCTCATGGCCTTCGTCAGATGTGCAAGTGCCTTTTGAATTTTGAAAAACATATGATTGTAAAAACAAATTCATGTCATAATGAAATACCGTACCCGGTAAAACGGTTCATGTGTCCTCAGAATGCGCAGCTGCTTGGTTTCACAAGTGGGTTCTGTAGCGACTTATATCCCTGGGGAGATGGGCGTGTCCTCCCATCCAGAGCTTCCGATGTCCTGCTCTCTTGCCACTCCTCTTCGCTGTCTTCCAGAAAAAAACAGACTCCACACCCACATTTTCGAAGCCACAGGATCATGGAACGGGCAGTCCTTCCCCGGGAGGAAGAGCAGCTCCGTCTTGCCGAGGTTCAGCTTGAGGTGGTGATCCGTCATCCACACTGATATGTCTGCCAGACATGCAGAGATGCGATTCGCCACCTGGTCATCAGAAGGGGGAAAGGAGAAGATTAATTGTGTGTTGTCTGCATAGCAATGATAGGAGAGACCATGTGAGGTTATGACAGAGCCAAGTGACTTGGTGTATAGCGAGAATAGGAGAGGGCCTAGAACAGAGCCCTGGGGGACACCAGTGGTGAGAGCGCGTGGTGAGGAGACAGATTCTCGCCACGCCACCTGGTAGGAGCGACCTGTCAGGTAGGACGCAATCCAAGCGTGGGCCGCGCCGGAGATGCCCAACTCGGAGAGGGTGGAGAGGAGGATCTGATGGTTCACAGTATCGAAGGCAGCCGATAGGTCTAGAAGGATGAGAGCAGAGGAGAGAGAGTTAGCTTTAGCAGTGCGGAGCGCCTCCGTGATACAGAGAAGAGCAGTCTCAGTTGAATGACTAGTCTTGAAACCTGACTGATTTGGATCAAGAAGGTCATTCTGAGAGAGATAGCGGGAGAGCTGGCCAAGGACGGCACGTTCAAGAGTTTTGGAGAGAAAAGAAAGAAGGGATACTGGTCTGTAGTTGTTGACATCGGAGGGATCGAGTGTAGGTTTTTTCAGAAGGGGTGCAACTCTCGCTCTCTTGAAGACGGAAGGGACGTAGCCAGCGGTCATGGATGAGTTGATGAGCGAGGTGAGGTAAGGGAGAAGGTCTCCGGAAATGGTCTGGAGAAGAGAGGAGGGGATAGGGTCAAGCGGGCAGGTTGTTGGGCGGCCGGCCGTCACAAGAAGCGAGATTTCATCTGGAGAGAGAGGGGAGAAAGAGGTCAGAGCACAGGGTAGGGCAGTGTGAGCAGAACCAGCGGTGTCGTTTGACTTAGCAAACGAGGATCGGATGTCGTCGACCTTCTTTTCAAAATGGTTGACGAAGTCATCTGCAGAGAGGGAGGAGGGGGGGAGGGGGAGGAGGATTCAGGAGGGAGGAGAAGGTGGCAAAGAGCTTCCTAGGGTTAGAGGCAGATGCTTGGAATTTAGAGTGGTAGAAAGTGGCTTTAGCAGCAGAGACAGAGGAGGAAAATGTAGAGAGGAGGGAGTGAAAGGATGCCTGGTCCGCAGGGAGGCGAGTTTTCCTCCATTTCCGCTCGGCTGCCCGGAGCCCTGTTCTGTGAGCTCGCAATGAGTCGTCGAGCCACGGAGCGGGAGGGGAGGACCGAGCCGGCCTGGAGGATAGGGGACATAGAGAGTCAAAGGATGCAGAAAGGGAAGAGAGGAGGGTTGAGGAGGCAGAATCAGGAGATAGGTTGGAGAAGGTTTGAGCAGAGGGAAGAGATGATAGGATGGAAGAGGTGAGAGTAGCGGGGGAGAGAGAGCGAAGGTTGGGACGGCGCGATATCATCCGAGTAGGGGCAGTGTGGGAAGTGTTGGATGAGAGCGAGAGGGAAAAGGATACAAGGTAGTGGTCGGAGACTTGGAGGGGAGTTGCAATGAGGTTAGTGGAAGAACAGCATCTAGTAAAGATGAGGTCGATCGTATTGCCTGCCTTGTGAGTAGGGGGGGAAGGTGAGAGGGTGAGGTCAAAAGAGGAGAGGAGTGGAAAGAAGGAGGCAGAGAGGAATGAGTCAAAGGTAGACGTGGGGAGGTTAAAGTCGCCCAGGACTGTGAGAGGTGAGCCGTCCTCAGGAAAGGAGCTTATCAAGGCATCAAGCTCATTGATGAACTCTCCGAGGGAACCTGGAGGGCGATAAATGATAAGGATGTTAAGCTTGAAAGGGCTGGTAACTGTGACAGCATGGAATTCAAAGGAGGCGATAGACAGATGGGTAAGGGGAGAAAGAGAGAATGACCACTTGGGAGAGATGAGGATCCCGGTGCCACCACCCCGCTGACCAGAAGCTCTATATACAAGCATTGCAGATTTTGTGCGATGAACTGCCAGCAGCTGCCAACACAACCTCAAATTTCTGTGACTTGCGTTCCATGCCTGCAGTACAGTACAGTAACCATTGCTATACATGCTAAAAACCCAATCTTACTGAAGCATATATCACTTGTTGGCCAATCTCTCTGTACTGTTACAGATCTACAACTCACAGCACTCCTCTCAGGATCCCTCCCCCCTGACCCATCTTCCTCTACTTTCTTCACTACTCTATCCATGGTAACTTCAACCTGCCTCTCTCTCACCAGACATTTCTGACATTCCCAGCCCTATGGGCACCTCATTCCCAGCCCTATGGGCACCTCAACACGTACCTCTACTTTCCCCAATGCCACACATACCTTTGTCTCATGCCCTTTTGTGCACTTCTAACACCTAGGAACCTCCCTCCTGCAAACTGCTGCCACATCCCCATAAACTTGACACCTGTATTAACGTAATGAATTCGGCACAAAAGCTTGTATGGGATAACTTATATATCCTAACATCACTTTGTCGGGCAAAGACTCAACACCAAAACTCAAAAGAATAGACAACGACTCTTCTGTTTCACTGCTCATGCCACCCTGTCTGCGTCGCTCAAACAATGAGCATCACAAACACCAGGAATCTTCCCTTTCAGTTGGTCCACTTCCACATTTACCAATACCCCAGTAATCACTACTTTCAATGGCACCCTTTTCTTGAGAGCAAAACAATTGACATCTCTTGTCCCCAGTAGTTCGATGCAGAGCACATGCTCCCTCTGACCAGCAGAAACACACAACCTAGTGGTGTCATCTGAGCGTGACGTATGTTTGTTGTTGAACGCTGAACAAGATATCTTGGTTGATTGTTTTTGTAAAGTTGACAGTGTTTTTATTTTATTTTGGATCCTGCGGCTCTTTTGGGCTTAGTTGCTGTACGCGCTGCTGTCTGTCCCGGGATTCTGACAAATTCCGCATAGGGGGAGAGACACGGAAGCCCAGCTTGCCTTGCTGGCTCGGCGGTCTCAAATGGAAGTCACTATTGAATTTTTCCAGCACTGCAGGAGCTGTGTTAACTTCCCTTTGTTCTGGGACAATGTGGACCCCGTTGACTTTCAATGTGGCAACTGCTTCCTTAAGGAGGACCACAGGGGGAAAGTGGCTACTCAAGCAGGTAGCAAACCTACACAAACTACTGGGGAAACAATGCCCCCCTACTTTTTATTTTTCTTCCACCCCAGTAGCCTGACACTGCTCTGGTCTGGTGGAAATGTCGCCGCCGTGTCGGCTCTCCACAGCCGACTGGCCGGTACTCAGCAAGGATCCATCCCTGAGGGGGGTCTCCCCATTCCCTGGAGAACAGAGCTATTCTCGACCCAACCAACCAGCCATGGAGATATATCACTCGCTGTGGAAGTCGAAGAAAGCGTCCTCTGGCAACGGGAGTCTTCTTGGAGATGATAAGTCCGGACCTGACACAGACCAGAAACGGCTTTGCTGCCCTGGATCCAGAGGTTCCGACACCTTCTTCCTTAGGGGCTTCCCATTCCAGATCGGATCTGGAAGTACCTGCGTCTTCGTCCTTGGTTCTGTCTCCCTCTTCAGTGGCTTCTACCTCGGTCACAGATCCTCAGAGCTCCCACCCTCATCGGACCGTGAGACTGCCTGAGAGAGCAGCCCATTCAACATCACTAGCTGTCATCATCGGCAGCTCTATGGTGAGAAACATCTCGGTCCCCAAGCCAAAAACCCTGTGCTACCCAGGAGCACGAGTACGGGACATAACAAGGCTGCTTCCGACTAATCTACGGGAGATGCCGGGAGCTGATGCTGTCGTAGTCCATGTTGGGTCAAACAACATCAGGAGGGCTAGCTCGGAACATCTGAAAATGGAAAACTGATTTTAGCATTAAAAGACTCCAAAAACAGCCAATCATTTCAGGTCCAGTACCTTTGATGGGCCACAGGTGAGAAATATTCAGCAGGCTACTGGCATTACACATCTGGCTAAAAGATTACTGTAGCTCAGCTGGAATCATTTTTATAGATGTGACTGTGACACCTTCTGGAAACAGAAGATACTCTACAACCAAATCATCTTGGCTCCTGGACTCTTGGCTCTTGGCTCAGACCACTGTGTGCAGCTCACCCTGCATTATCAGTGCCAATGTAAATAACATGAGCAAGTCTGCTGATAAGCTTCCCAGTAAAGCATTAAAAACAATCAAGCAATCCAGAAAAGCCAAAATAGCCCATATTAACATATGCAGCCTGAGAAACAAGGTCCATGAAGTCAATAACTTCCTTGTAACATCTCTGAAACTCACTTTGTTAATACATCTGATGATACAGTGTGGTAGCAATACATGGTTATAACATCCACCGAAAAGACAGAAATGCCAACGGGGGGCGGTGTTGCGGTCTATATTCAGAACCACATTCCTGTAAAGCTTAGAGACGATCTTATGTTAAATACTGTTGAAGTCATATGGCTACAGGTTCATCTGCCTCACCTTAAGCCCATTCTTGTGGGAAGCTGCTATAGACCACCAAGTGCTAACAGTCAGTATCTGGATAACATGTGTGAAATGCTTGATTATGTCTGTGATATCAACAGAGAAGTATATTTTTGGGGTGATTTTAAGTATTGACTGACTCTCATCAAGCTGCCCACTCAAGAAAAAACTTCAAACTGTAACCAGTGCTTGCCACCTGTTTCAGGTTGTCAGTCAACCTTCCATGGTATTTACAAACAGCACGGGAATGAAATAATCAACATGTATTGATCACATCTTTACTAATGCTGCAGAAATGGGCTATAAAGCAGTATCCAAATCCATAGGATGAAGTGTTCACAATATAGTAGCCATATCTAGGAAAACAAAAGTTCCAAAGGCTGGGCCTAATATAGTGTATAAGAGGTCATATAATAAGCAAACTTAGGTATGACATGCCAGCAACACACGCTGATACTACACATCCAAGTAAACTCAGCAGAAAAAAGAAATGTCCCTTTTTCAGGACCCTGTCTTTCAAAGATAATTCGTAAAAATCTAAAGAACTTTGCAGATCTTCATTGTAAAGAGTTTAAACACTGTTTCCCATGCTTGTTCAATGAACCATAAACAATTAATGAACATGCACCTGTGGAACAGTCATTAACACACTAACAGCTTCCAGACATTAGGCAATTAAGGTCACAGTTATGAAAACATAGGACACTAAAGAGACCTTTCTACGGACTCTGAAAAACACCAAAAGAAAGATGCCCAGGGTCCCTGCTCATCTGCGTGAACGTGCTTTAGGCATGCTGCAAGGAGGCATGAGGACTGTAGATGTGGCCAGGGTAATAAATTGCAATAACCATACTGTAAGACACCTAAGACAGCGCTACAGGGAGACAGGATGGACAGCTGATCGTCCTCGCCGTGGCAGACCACATGGAACAACACATGGTACACATTGGTAAATCCGAATATCACACCTACAGGACAGGTACAGGATGGCAACAACAACTGCTCGAGTTACACCAGGAACATACAATCCCTCCATCAGTGCTCAGACTGTCCGCTGAGAGAGGCTGGACTGAGGGCTTGTAGGCCTGTTGTAGTAAGGCAGGACCTCACCAGACATCACCGGCAACAACGTCACCTATGGGCACAAACCCACCTTCACTGGACCAGACAGGACTGGCAAAAAGTGCTCTTCAATGACGAGTTGCGGTTTTATCTCACCAGGGGTGATGGTCAGATTGCCATTTATCGTCGAAGGAATGAGCATTACACCGAGGCCTGTACTCTGGAGTGGGGTCGATTTGGAGGTGGAGTGTCCATCATGGTCTGGGGCGGTGTGTCACAGCATCATCGGACTGAGCTTGTCATTGCAAGGCAATCTCAACGCTGTGCGTTACAGGGAAGACATCCTCCTCCCTCATGTGGTGCCCTTCCTGCAGGCTCATCCTGATATGACCCTCCAGCATGACAATGCCACCAGCCATACTGCTCGTTCTGTGCGTGATTTCCTGCAAGACAAGAATGTCAGTGTTCTGCCATGGCCAGTGAAGAGTGGGTTACCATCTCACAGCAAGAACTGGCAAATCTGGTGCAGTCCATGAGTAGGAGATGCACTGCAATACTTAATGCAGCTGGTGGCCACACCAGATACTGACTGTTACCTTTTGATTTTGATCCCCCCTTTGTCCAGGGACACATTATTCCATTTCTGTTAGTTACATGTCTGTGGAACTTGTTCAGTTTATGTTTCAGTTGTTGAATCTTGTTATGTTCATACAAATATTTACAGATGTTAAGTTTGCTGAAGATAAACACAGTTGATTGTGAGAGGATGTTTCTTATTTTGCTGAGTTTATATCTGACCAAGTTATGAAAGACAAGAATTGTACTTTTGAATTATGTGAAGTCGGTGTGGGAGAGGTGAAAAAATGAATGACCAGTCACCAGTGTGTCTATGTATGCGGATGACTCAACACTACACTAGGGAGCTATTCCTAACCACCGTGCTTCTACACCTGCATTGCTTGCTGTTTGGGGTTTTAGGCTGGGTTTCTGTACAGCACTTTGAGATATCAGCTGATGTACAAAGGGCTATATAAATAAATTTGATTTGATTTGATTTACACACGTCAGCTACTACAGCAACTGAAATGACTGTAACACTTAACAAAGTGCTGCCGTTAGTTTTGGAATGGATAGCAAGGAATAAGTTAGTCCTAAATATTTCTAAAACTAAAAGCACTGTATTTGGGACAAATCATTCACTAAACCCTGAACTTCAACTCCATCTCGTAATGAAAAATGTGGAAATTGAACAAGTTAAGGTGACCAAACTGCTTGGAGTAACCCTGGATTGTGAACTGTCATGGTCAAAACATATTGATACTACAGTAGTTAAGATGGGGAGAAGTCTGTCCATAATAAAGCCCTGCTCTGCCTTCGTTACAGCACTATCAACAAGGCAGGTCCTACAGGTACTAGTTTTGTCACCCCTAGATTACTGTTCAGTAGTGTGGTCAGGTGCCACAAAGAGTGACGTAGGAAAATTGCAGTTGGCTAAGAACAGGGCAGCGCGTCTGTCCCTTAAAAGTACACGGAGAGCTCACATTAATGACATGCATGTCAATCTCTCATGGCTCAAAGTGGAAGAGAGATTTACTTCAACACTACTTGTTTCTGTAAGAGGTGTTGACAAGCTAAATGTACCAAGCTGTTTGTTTAAAATACTTGCACACAGCTCGAACATCCATGCATACCCCACAAGACATGCCACCAGTGGTCTCTTCACAATGCCCAAGTCCAGAATGGACTATGGGAGGCGCACAGTATGACATAGAGCCATGACTACATGGAACTCTATTCCACAGTATGACATAGAGCCATGACTACATGGAACTCTATTCCACATCAGGTAACTGATGCAAGCAGTAGAATCAGATTTTTTTTGAAATGGTTAAAAAAAAACACCTTATGGAACAACGGGGACTGTGAACACACACACAAAGGTACAGACACATGCATACACACACATTGTGATATTTTGTATGGTGGTATCAAACATTTTGTATTGGAGATATGTAGTAGTGTAATAATATTATATGATGTACTGTTTTATCTTTTGTTTTATATGTAATGTAAGTGCCTTAATGTGTTTGGACCCCAGGAAGAGTAGTGGGGATCCCTAGTAAATACAAATACAAACACAAACAATTATCACAAGACCACTTCGGGTTACCTTCACTGATTCCACAGCATCTAATTCCGTTTTCACCCACCCTTAAACCACAAATGGATCAGCCAAAAGGAAAGGGTCCGCTTTTTCCAAAAATGTCACTCCTACTGTCACAGACTCATCTTTATCCCGACCCTCGATGCAAGCCTTGGGTTCCAAGATCTTCACCACTCCTTCCACCTCCGATACTTCGCCTTCATTCACTTCCATTTCTCCTCCTGTCTTCGATCTGGTGTACAGCTCACTCTGCTTACACTTTCCACCATTCTTCTTTAACAAACCGTGTCCCCTTTTTCCACAATTCTTTACCTATTCAAGCTCACCCTCTTCCTCCCTCTCTCTCTCTCTTCGACCTCCTCTGCCTCTCCTTTTCCCTCCATTCCTCTAAGTATATGTCTCCTTGTGATAATACTGCACTTCTCCGGGCATACATCTCATGCTTGCCTTCTCAAGGCACACCATTCCCAGCTATAGCTTAAGGGATGGCCTACAGTGCCTTGCAAAAGTATTCATCCCTCATGGCGTTCTTCCTATTTTGGTGCATTACAACCTGTCATTTGAATTGATTTTTGTGTTTGTATTTTTCATGTAATGGACATACACAAAATAGTCCAAATTGGTTAAGTGAAATTTAAAAAAATAACTTGTTTCATGCAAGTGGCACCATGAAGACCAAAGAGCTCTTTCAGCAGGACATTGACCCTAAGCATACTGCTAAAGCAACACTTGAGTGGTTTAAGGTGAAACATTTAAATGTCTTGGAATGGCCTAGTCAAAGCCCAGACCTCAATCCAATTGAGAATCTGTGGTATGACTTAAAGATTGCTGTACACCAGCGGAACCCATCCAACTTGAAGGAGCTGGAGCAGTTTTGCCTTGAAGAATGGGCAAAAATCCCAGTGGCTAGATGTGCCAAGCTTATAGACATACCCCAAGAGACTTGCAGATGTAATTGCTACAATAGGTGGCTCTACATAGTATTGACTTTTTTAACGATACAAACCCCCCAAAATCCATTTGAATTCCAAGTTGTAAGGTATCAAAATAGGAAAAATGCCAAGGAGGGTGAATACTTTCGCAAGCCAAGTGCTATTCAACTATATTCTTACAGGGGCCAGATATAAATGTAAAAAAATATGAGGTTAATTGAACGGGGGCCGGACATTTTCCACAAGATTATTCTTAGGAAGAGCTTTTCTTAAAATGAAATGTTTCTAAAAGTAATTAGGAAAGAAGTGGAGGGCGCTTAACCAATATGAGTCCAGGTGCAACCAAAAACTGTGATAATCATTAAAAAGGAAAAGGCACATCACTTGCTCACCAGTTTTTTATTTTATTAAAAGGTTCTTAAAAGTGATTAGGTGATTCCAGCCTGAAAGAAGTGCAGTGCATTCGGAAAGTATTCAGGCCCCTTCCCTTTTTCCATATTTTGTTACGTTACAGCCTTATTCTAAAATTGATTAAATGTAATAAAATCCTCATCAATCTACACACAATACCCCATAATTTAGAAATGTTTACAAATGGACGATGAAACAAAAAAATAATAATACATTTTTTACATAAGTATTCAGACCCTGTGTGCATCCTGTTTCTATTCATCATCCTTTAGAATTTTCTGCAATTTGATTGGAGTCCACTTGTGGTAAATTCAATTGATTGGACATGATTTGGAAAGGCTCACACCTAGGTCTATATAAGGTCCTACAGTTGACAGAGCATGTCAGAGCAAAAACCAAGCCATGAGGTTGAAGGAATTGTCCGTAGAGCTCCAAGACAGGGTTATGTCGAGGCACAGATCTGGGGAAGGGTACCAAGAACACAGTGGCCTCCATCATTCTTAAATGGAAGAAGTTTGGAATCACCAAGACTTTTCCTAGAGCTGCACGCCTGGCCAAACTAAGCAATCGGGGGAGAAGGGACTTGGTCAGGGAGGTGACCAAGAATCCGATGGTCACTCTGACAGAGCTCCAGAGTTACTCTGTGGAGATGGGAGAACCTTCCAGAATGACAACCATTTCTGCAGCACTCCACCAATCAGGACTTTATGGTAGAGTGGCCAGAGGAAGCCACTCCTCAGTAAAAGGCACATGACAGCCTGCTTGGAGTTTGCCAAAAGGCACCTAAAGGACTCAGAATCTCTGGTCTGATGAAACCAAGATTGACCTCTTTGGCCTGAATGCCAAGCGTCCAGTCGGGAGGAAACCTGGCACCATCCCTACGGTGAAGCATGGTGGTGGCAGCATCATGCTGTGGGGATGTTTTTCAGCGGCAGGGACTGGGAGACTAGTCAGGTTCGAGAGAAAGATGAATGGAGCAAAGTACATAGAGATCCTTGAAGAAAAATACCTACAGAGATCTCCAGACCTCAGATTGGGGCGAAGGTTCACCTTCCAACAGGACAACAACCCAAAGCACACAGCCAAGACAATGCAGGAGTGGCTTCGGGATAAGTCTCTGAATGTCCATGAGTCCAGACTTGAACCCCATCCAACATCTCTGGAGAGACCTGAAAATAGTTGTGCGGCAACGCTCCCCATCCAACCTGACAGAGCTTGAGAGGATCTGCAGAGAAGAATGGGAGAAACCCCCCAAATGCAGGTGTGCCAAGCTGGTAGCGTCATACCTAATAAGAGTCAAGCCTGTAATTGTTGCCAACGAGGCTTCAACAAAGTACTGAGTAAACATGAATACTTATGTAAATGTGAGATTTCAGTTGTTGTTTTTTTATACATTTGCAAACATTTCTTAAAAAACTGTTTTTACTTTGTCATTATGGGGTATTGTGTGTAGATTAATGAGAAAAAAATACAATTGAATCAATTTTAGAGTAAGGCTTTAAGGGAACAAAATTTGCAAAATGTCAAGGGGTCTGAATACTTTCCGAATGCACTGTATGTTTGAATTAAATTCCCTCAGTCATTAGGTGCGTTTTTGTTTTTACACACTCCCTTCTAACCACAGGAGGTTGGTGGCATGTTAATTGGGGAGGACGGGATCGTGGTAATGGCTGGAGCGGAATCAGTAGAACGGTATCAAATACATCAAACACATGGTTTCCAAGTGTTAGATGACATTCGATTGGCTCCGTTCTGGCCATCATTAGGAACTGTCCTCTCCTCGGCAGCTTCCACTGCTTCTAACGAGTCCTTGTGACCATCAGAGAGGAAAACAGAAGGCATGTGCATGTTCCTGAGTCATAGCTTTCAGGAATGGGGTCATAATATTTTGTAGCTTAAACCGCTCAAACTCTAGAGCCAAATATAAAACAAAATCAACATGCCACATAGGCACTAGAAACCACTAGAACCCACTAGACGCCACTAGAAACCACACTAGCTCTCACAGTCTCATGTCAGAATTAGACATTCATCCATGTTTCTCAAACGTCACATTTCGAAGTTCTTCCAAATGTCAAATTTCAAAGTGTTTAAGGTTACATTTAGGTTTAAGCATTCATTTTGAAATCTTAAAGTTAGGCATTAACTCCGAATGGTTAAGGTAAGGGTTAAGATTTGAAATAGTCTTAAAACAAAAATCACAAAAATATCTTTCTATATCACTGGATTCGAACATGTAATCTTTGGCACCAGAGGCAGATGCTCCATCTTTCTGACACATCAAATTTCAAATGTCAAATTTAGAAGTGTTTAAGGTTAAGTTCATGCATTAACTCCAATTATTTATTTATTTTGTCTCAAAATAACTTTCTATCGCTGGATTCGAACATGCAACCTTTGGTACAAGAGGCAGATGCTTGACCAGCAAAAACCACTTTCTATCACCGAATTCGAACATGCAACCTTGGCACCCAGAGTCAGATGCTTGACCAGAGGCAGACGCTTATGCCCATCTGCCTTCCTAGTGTCTCTTGTTTTTTTTCTTCTTTCAATTAAGACCAAGACAACCAGGTGAGGGGAGTTCCTTACTAATTAGTGACCTTAATTGATCAATCAAGTACAAGGGAGGAGCGAAAACCCGCAGACACACGGCCTTCGGAATGAGTTTGACACGTGTCGTACAGTATAGCTGTTATTTAAAACAGTAGTCAAATTTGGCATTAATGATCAAATTATCTTTAATGACCCTAAGATTAAAATCTCCCTATGAATGAACGAAAGTTCAGTATGAGTACATAACTTATACAAGCTACTCATATACAGATATGATGTTGGGAAGGAAACAGGCACACGCTGTGGCTCAGGCAATTCAACGCATTCTTAGTCTTCTACATAATGAATTTTCAGACAGTCATGCCCTTTGTGTTGTAATAGTGTCATTATGTGTGGTCTCATTCCTCTGTCTCTGCATGTATTGGCATGCCAACTTGTGTGTGTGTGTGTGTGTGTGTGTGTGTGTGTGTGTGTGTGTGTGTGTGTGTGTGTGTGTGTGTGTGTGTGTGTGTGTGTGTGTGTGTGTGTGTGTGTGTGTGTGTCTACATGTGTGTCACATCTATGACAGAATTCTTGTCATTACTGCAGTTGAAACCTTATGTAAATTTGTTTACTTGACAAGCCTGAAAAAGCGACTTGAACTGGGTTAATTTTATGTCCCTGAACTACCTTTCAATTCTTTGACAAAATATGACTTGTATGGTCATGAGTCCTTAAATGACTGAGTCTCATAGTTGAGATATGGTGCAGCGATTTTGGGGGCTTGTATCGAACTCCTGGTCTCACTCTGAAGGCAAACAGGCTGACCACTCCCAGTATTTAAACTTTTTTTGTAGTGCTTACCAGATTGTTCAAATATGTAAATATTTTGATTGCTTCCACAAGGACTTCATCTCATGTATATCTTAAATCAAAATTATGTTTACACTATGAGAGAGATAGAGAGATACTGTTCCATTTTTTAAAACGAAACAACAACAAAAAAAACACTTCTATTCTCGTTTCAGTCACGTCATTATTACGGAATTCCAGAACCTGTTAAAACTTGCAGCATAGTGAATTTACTATATTCCTGTGTTGTTTACATACTTGGCCATAGACATTTCTGCAATGTATGTGTGGCTCAGCACCGACCAGGAATATACTTACACCTGTCCAGTTCTTTCACAACAGTGCAAACGAAGTAAAGGAGACTTGAAGAGGAAGGCACTTTTGATTATTGAGATGCACTCAGATTTCCTGCCACCCTCATCCTTTACACTTGAAGAAACATGAGTCACCCTACAGGGCAATAGTAGGTAGTACAATTTAAATTCAGATGAAGCAGCATTATCACTGTCATATAATTATCTTAAGATGCCCAACTCCAATCCTCAGGCACTGCAATCCCGCTGTTTTTAATTTCCCCCCGCACTTGATTGATTGTCACTAATTTCCCAGAGACCGATTCAAAGGCATGAACACTGTGGTCCACGAGGACTGTAGTTGTACGCAGCTGCTATATAAAAAGCAATGATGAAACTGAAATACCAAGAAAGAGCTGTCGGTTCGTAATAATTGTAGCTGTAATTGAGAGATGCAAACTGACGTGTTTATGTTGTAATAGTCAGTTGTGTTTGCTGCTTCAAACAGGTAGTGGTCTGGAAAGGCAGGCCATTGCAGAGAGCAGACCCTTGTCTTTGATGTGAGGTCGTGTGGTCAGAGATGGAGAGAGAGACTCTGACTGTTCTCACCAACAAGATGAGGCCCTCGCTAGAAAAGTGACAAAGTGATGACGGATCAGAATATGTAGAGCTACAATCAACAAACGCAACAGTGAGGGATTCTGGCATGTACTAGCCCAGTGGTTCCCAACCAGGCCTATCCATGGGGGGTACTTTACCATAGGCTGACTGGTGAAATGCCCATGAGGGGGCACTTCAGGGGTACTCCGGGCAGAACAAAATTCAGTTGGTGGTACAGTAACCAAAATAGGTTGGGAACCACTGTACTAGGCTACTGTTTTTCAGTTCAGGGTACAATAGTCCACATGGCAATGGATCAAGGGTAATTGTCACAAGTAAAATGCATTTACAACAGTGTGTTTCTGCTTAAAGAAATAACAGCCCATAGCGACTGATGTAATGTATATACTTTGTTAATAGATCAAGTTGAATTTACCAATTAGATACAGATCTATTCTATTTATTTATTTATCCGTAATTTTACCAGGTAAGTTGACTGAGAACACGTTCTCATTTGCAGCAACGACCTGGGGAATCGTTACAGGGGAGAGGAGGGGGATTAATGAGCCAATTGTAAACTGGGGATTATTGGGTGACTGAGTTGGTTTGAGGGCCAGATTGGGAATCTAGCCAGGACACCGGGGTTAACACCCCTACTCTTACGATAAGTGCCATGGGATCTTTAATGACCTCAGAGAGTCAGGACACCCATTTAACATCCCATCCAAAAGACAGCACCCTACACAGGGTGCTGGGATCATTTTTGGGATCATTTTAAATAAATAAAATGAAAATAATTGGGACAATTTTCTTTTAATGTTTCATTTTGCTAAGATAGAGGACTAGGCAGCCTATTTTCGTTGGTGTGGAGCAGCAACAGGTGCGACTGAGTCAGAGGTTCAGGTGCAAAAATAGGTGGTATTTATCTTCAGTAATGAAGAAGACTGGATCGAGCATTGAGTATTTACAAAATGGACAGATTTAATGAAAAGAGTTGACAAAAATAATCATCTTCAAAAATAATAGACTTACTTGGCCAAAATAGTACACTCAGGAAAAAAAGGAAAGGTGCTATCTATAACCTAAGCTATTCGGCTGTCCCCATAGGACAACCCTTTGAAGAACCCTTTTTGGTTACAGGTAGAACCCTTTCCACAGAGGGTTCTACATGAAAACCAAAATGGTTCTACTTGGAACCAAAAAGGGTTCTCTTATGGGGACAGCCGATGAACCCTTTTGTAACACCTGACTTGTCAATGGAAACACACAAAGCTGAGTATAATCTGATCGAGATCTGTAAGTAAATGTTACAATTAGTGCTGCTCCTCCTGAATGAGGAGAATGGGTATCCTAGAACCTACCCTAACCTGGCATAGCCCACTCAGACAGTCAAACAGGTACATTAAGTGATAATCACCCTAGAAAGGCATTCCCATTACACACTTGACATTAAAATGAACATTACTTAATATTAACACGTTAATGTTAATGTCTCAGTTTGTGTGGGGAAAATGAAGGGAAATGACTCAGGCACGTGGCAATGACTCAGGCACATCGTCACACATTTTCATTTTTCAACAAAGAATTACTTCATAAACTCAGCAAATAAAGAAAAGTCCTCTTACTGTCAACGGCCTATATTTTCAGCAAACTTAACATGTGTAAAAATTTGTATGAACACAACAAGATTCAAAAACTGAGACATAAACTGAACAAGTTCCACAGACATGTGACTAACAGAAATTGAATAATGTGTCCCTGAACAAAGGGGGGGTCAAAATCAAAAGTAACAGTCAGTATCTGGTGTGGCCACCAGCTGCATTAAGTACTGCAGTGCATCTCCTCTTCATGGACTGCATCATGGATTGCCAGTTCTTGCTGTGAGATGTTACCCCACTCTTCCACCAAGGCGCCTGCAAGTTCCTGGACATTTCTGGGGAGAATGGCCCTAGCCCTCACCCTCCGATCCAGCAGGTCCCAGATGTGCTCAATGGGATTGAGATCCGGGCTCTTCGCTGGCCATGGCAAAACACTGACATTCTTGTCTTGCAGGAAATCACGCACAGAACGAGCAGTATGGCTGGTGGCATTGTCATGCTGGAGGGTCATATCTGGATGAGCCTGCAGGAAGGGCACCACATGAGGGAGGAGGACGTCTTCCCTGTAACGCACAGCGTTGAGATTGCCTGCAATGACAAGCTCAGTCCGATGACGCTGTGACACACCGCCACAGACCATGGCGGACCCTCCACCTCCAAATCGACCCCGCTCCAGAGTACAGGTCTCAGTGTAACTCTCATTCCTTCAACGATAAACGTGAATATGACCATTACCCCTGGTGAGACAAAACCGCGACTCGTCATTGAAGAGCACTTTTTGGCCAGTCCTGTCTGGTCCAGTGAAGGTGGGTTTGTGCCCATAGGTGACGTTGTTGCCGGTGATGTCTGGTGAGGACCTGCCTTACAACAGGCCTACAAGCCCTCAGTCCAGCCTCTCTCAGCGGACAGTCTGAGCACTGATGGAGGGATTGTGCGTTCCTGGTGTAACTCGGGCAGTTGTTGTTACCATCCTGTACCTGTCCCACAGGTGTAACATGTGGTCTGCCACTGCGAGGATGATCAGCTGTCCACCCTGTCTCCCTGTAGTGCTGTCTTAGGCGCCTCACAGTACGGACATTGCAATTTATTGCCCTGGCCACATCTGCAGTCCTCATGCCTCCTTGCAGCATGCTTAAAGCACATTCACGCAGATGAGCAGGGACCCTGAGCATCTTTCTTTTTCAAAACTGTGACCT
Organism: Oncorhynchus masou masou; assembly: GCF_036934945.1. NCBI lineage: Eukaryota > Metazoa > Chordata > Actinopteri > Salmoniformes > Salmonidae > Oncorhynchus > Oncorhynchus masou. Next base: position 34,843,630 of record NC_088224.1, on the reverse strand, counting down.
TAATTGCCTAACGTCTGGAAGATGTTAACAACCGTTCCACAGGTGTATGTTCATTCATTGTTTATGGTTCTTTGAACAAGCATGGGAAACAGTGTTTAAACCATTTACAATGAAGATATGTGAAGTTATTTGGTTTTTTACAAATTATCTTTGAAAGACAGGGTCCTGAAAAAGAGACGTTTCTTTTTTTGCTGAGTTTATTTCTAATTTTCTGCTTTGGGATGCTCCTGCATGACCGATTAGTTGTGATATTATTTGATCCTTTCTAAATCACTTTTTTTTGCTTGGCCTAATTGCACCTGTGTAGGCCTAAAGATGTTGAAATAGTACATTCTAAGTAAGACTTCCATGGACTTTACATCTCAATGATGCCTATATTATGTTTTTTGGAAGTGCAGCTAAATGTTATAAAAAGAAAAAAACAAGTCTTCAAATCCACCAATGCATTTGCATTACTTGACAAAAAGGATAAAAGCAGTCAACTGATTCATATCTGTAACATGGATTATTCTGATCCATTCAGCTTATTTTGTTGGTTTGCGTATTGACCACAGTACTACAGTCTTTCTAAATCTATTCCTGTGGGACCCAGAAGGCCTAGCACAAACACACCTGACTCAACTACTTGACTAATCGCTAATCACTCAACTCGTGAACTGTTGAAGCGTGTGTGTTAATAGTGCTGGGCTAGAACCAGAATGTGACTGAGAGGCACTGCAGTACGACAAATAAGAACAAACATGCATCGTGGTTATTTATTGCATTTGGATATACAGTCCCTTCGGAAAGTATTCGGACCCCTTAACTTATGACATGTTTTGGTAGGTTACAGCCTTATTCTAAAACGATTACATTGTTTGTTTCCCTCATCAATTTACATAAAATACCCCATAATGACAAAGAAAAAAATGGATTTTAGAAAACGTTTGCTAATTTACAACAAAAGAAAAACGGAAATATCAGTGCATATCTATTCAGACCCTTTACTGAGTACTTTGTTGAAGCATATTTGGCAGTTTTTACAGCCACGAGTCTTCTTGGGTATGACGTTAAAATATTGGCACACCTGTGTTTGGGGAGTTTCTCCCATTTTACTCTGCAGATCCTCTCGAGCTCTGTCAGGTCGGTAGGGTTGCTGCACAGCTATTTTTAGGTACCTCCAGAGATGTTCGATCAGGTTCAAGTCCGGGCTCTGGCTGGGCCACTCAAGGACATTCAGAGACTTGTCCCGAAGCCACTCCTGCATTGTTTTGGCTGTGTGTTTGGGTCGTTGTCCTGTTGGAAGGTGAACCTTCGCCCCAGTCTAAGGTCCTGAGCGCTCTAGAGAAGATTTTCATCAAGGATCTCTCTGTACTTTGCTTCGTTCATCTTTCCCTCGATCCTGACTAGTCTACCAGTCCCTGATGCTGAAAAACATCCCCACAGCATGATGCTGCCATAACCATACTTCACCTCGAGGCATTCAGTCCTCAATCTTGGTTTCATCAGACCAGAGAATGTTGTTTCTCATGGTCTGAGAGTCTTTAGGTGCCTTTTGGCAAACTCCAAGCGGGCTGTCAGGTGCCTTTTACTGAGGACTGGCTGAGGAGTGGCTGAGGAGTGGCCAGTCTACCATAAAGGCCTGATTGGTGGAGTGCTGCAGAGATGGTTGTCCTTCTGGAAGGTTCTCCCATCTCCACAGAGGAACTCTAGAGCTCTTTCAGAGTGACCATCGGGTCCTTGGTCACCTCCCTGACCAACGCCCTTCTCCCCCGATTGTTCAGCTCTAGGAAGAGTCTTGGTGGTTACAAACTTCTTACATTTAAGAATGATGGAGGCAACTGTGTTCTTGGGGACCTTCAATGCTGCAGACAATTTTTGGCACCCTTCCCCAGATCTGAGCCTCAACACAATCTTGTCTCGGAGCTCTACGGACAATTCCCTCGACCTCATGTATTGTGTTTTTCTCTGACATGTACTGTCAACTGTGGGACCTTATATAGACAGGTGTGTGCTTTTCCAAATCACGTTCAATCAATTGAATTTACCACAGGTGGACTTCAATCAAGTTGTAGAAACATCTCAAGGATGATCAATGGAAACAGGATGCACCTGAGCTCAATTTCGAGTCTCATAGCAAAGGGTCTGAATATTTATGTAAATAAGGTGTTTCTGTTTTTTATTTTTAATACATTTGCAAAAAATGCTAAAAACCTGTTTTTGCTTCGTCATTATGAGGATTTTTATTTATTTAATATATTTTAGAATAAGGCTGTAACATAACAAATGTGGGAAAAGTAAAGGGGTCGTAATACCTTCCAAAGGCACTGTAAATGCATTCAATGTTAGGCACATTAAACAATACGATACATAGTACAATACACTAACATAATGCAATTTCCTGTAGTTGGCATAACTCGAAAACGATTCAAATGCTCAACATTCAACGTCAACCACCCTTAAAGGACACTGCAAGGCATTCGAATTCAAAGAAGAAAGTACAGTATACAATTAGTGTCCTCTTGTTTGTGTTCATGTTGATCAGTCTTGCTTTAGTCTTTCTTCAACCAGTTTTTCTGTCATACATTGTGAGCAACTAAAACAAGAAAAGAGTTGTCAGTTAATAGTCGCTAGTTGTAGCCCGAAATGTGAGATGCAATGATTCTACCGAGGCGTTTCCTTATATTTTAATAGTCAGTGTGCTTGCTGCTTTAAACAGACAAGTGGACAGGAAACACAGGCCCATGCAGAGAGCACAGCCTTGTTTTTGATATGAGGTGTGTGGTTAGAGTGGTTAGAGGTGGAGAGTGACTCTGAGCTCTTACAAACACTGTGAGCTCCTCCGTAGGAGCCTGTGCTGTTTTGCAAACACATACAGTACATAAACATGAATAATCTTACTTACAAGGAAAAATCTGTGATAATTACTGAAATATCCATTACTAACCATTATACCACGTTTCGATGGATGTGTTGAGGGTTTATCTATCACGACAAATACAGAAAAAATTGGAATTAGAGTCAAAGTGCTCCTTAAATGGCTCCCAAAATACTCCCTAAAAATCCCTAGAAGTTTATTTAATGTGCTGTGAAGCATTTGTGTAAGCTTTTAATCATACCCCTTTTATCTAACATAGGGACTGTAAAAAAGAAGAAGAAAAAAAGGTTTCCGGGTATTTCGATTTGAAGGGTTGGTTAAAAAAGCTTTGAGACAGTCATTCTTCTGATGTGTCATGATGCGTGCCTGCCCTTTTCTGTTGTGGAGTACTCTCTCAGGTAAATTCATTTCCAACTCTTGTGTGAATGGTTTCTGTGAATGGTTTGTCCTCTGACAAATCAACAGTAAATTTCAGTGTTCCTCAAGGTTCCGTTTTAGGACCACTATAGTTTTCACTATATATTTTACCTCTTGGGGATGTTATTCGAAAACATAATGTTAACTTTCACTGCTATGCGGATGACACACAGCTGTACATTTCAATGAAACATGGTGAAGCCCCATAATTGCCCTTGCTAGAAGCATGTGTTTCAGACATAAGGAAGTGGATGGCTGCAAACTTTCTACTTTTAAACTCGGACAAAACAGAGATGCTTGTTCTAGGTCCCAAGAAACAAAGAGATCTTCTGTTGAATCTGACAATTCATCTTAATGGTTGTACAGTCGTCTCAAATAAAACTGTGAAGGACCTCGGCGTTACTCTGGACCCTGATCTCTCTTTTGAAGAACATATCAAGACCATTTCAAGGACAGCTTTTTTAAATCTACGTAACATTGCAAAAATCTGAAACCTTCTGTCCAAAAATTATGCAGAAAAATTAATCCATGCTTTTGTCACTTCTAGGTTAGACTACTGCAATGCTCTACTTTCCGGCTACCCGGATAAATCACTAAATAAACTTCAGTTAGTGCTAAATACGGCTGCTAGAATCCTGACTAGAACCAAAAAATTTGATCATATTACTCCAGTGCTAGCCTCCCTACACTGGCTTCCTGTCAAAGCAAAGGCTGATTTCAAGGTTTTACTGCTAACCTACAAAGCATTACATGGGCTTGCTCCTACCTATCTCTCTGATTTGGTCCTGCCGTACATACCTACACGTACGCTACGGTCACAAGACGCAGGCCTCCTAATTGTCCCTAGAATTTCTAAGCAAACAGCTGGAGGCAGGGCTTTCTCCTATAGAGCTCCATTTTTATGGAACAGTCTGCCTACCCATGTCAGAGACGCAAACTCGGTCTCAACCTTTAAGTCTTTACTGAAGACTCATCTCTTCAGTGGGTCATATGATTGAGTGTAGTCTGGCCCAGGAGTGGGAAGGTGAACGGAAAGGCTCTGGAGCAACGAACCACCCTTGCTGTCTCTGCCTGGCCTGTTCCCCTCTTTCCACTGGGATTCTCTGCCTCTAACCCTATTACAGGGGCTGAGTCACTGGCTTACTGGGGCTCTCTCATGCCGTCCCTGGAAGGGGTGCGTCACCTGAGTGGGTTGATTCACTGATGTGGTCATCCTGTCTGGGTTGGCGCCCCCCCTTGGGTTGTGCCATGGCGGAGATCTTTGCGGGCTATACTCAGCTTTGTCTCAGGATGGTAAGTTGGTGGTTGAAGATATCCCTCTAGTGGTGTGGGGGCTGTGCTTTGGCAAAGTGGGTGGGGTTATATCCTTCCTGTTTGGCCCTGTCCGGGGGTGTCCTCGGATGGGGCCACAGTGTCTCCTCACCCCTCCTGTCTCAGCCTCCAGTATTTATGCTGCAGTAGTTAATGTGTCGGGGGGCTGGGGTCAGTTTGTTATATCTGGAGTACTTCTCCTGTCCAATTCGGTGTCCTGTGTGAATCTAAGTGTGCGTTCTCTAATTCTCTCCTTCTCTCTCTCGGAGGACCTGAGCCCTAGGACCATGCCCCAGGACTACCTGACATGATGACTCCTTGCTGTCCCCAGTCCACCTGGCCGTGCTGCTGCTCCAGTTTCAACTGTTCTGCCTTATTATTATTCGACCATGCTGGTCATTTATGAACATTTGAACATCTTGGCCATGTTCTGTTATAATCTCCACCCGGCACAGCCGGAAGAGGACTGGCCACCCCACATATGCTCTCTCTAATTCTCTTTCTTTCTCTCTCTCGGATGACCTGAGCCCTAGGACCATGCCCCAGGACTACCGGACATGATGACTCCTTGCTGTCCCCAGTCCACCTGGCCGTGCTGCTGCTCCAGTTTCAACTGTTCTGCCTTATTATTATTCGACCATGCTGGTCATTTATGAACATTTGAACATCTTGGCCATGTTCTGTTATAATCTCTACCCGGCACAGCCAGAAGAGGACTGGCCACCCCACATAGCCTGGTTCCTCTCTAGGTTTCCTCCTAGGTTTTGGCCTTTCTAGGGAGTTTTTCCTAACCACCGTGCTTCTACACCTGCATTGCTTGCTGTTTGGGGTTTTAGGCTGGGTTTCTGTACAGCACTTTGAGATATCAGCTGATGTACGAAGGGCTATATAAATAAATTTGATTTGATTTGATTTGATTTGTGCTATTACCACTTTAACAATTCTTCCTTTATGGCAAATTCTTAAGCCAAACATTGGTAAAATAAAAAAATAAAAAATAATTTGCTTTTCCAATCCAAACTACCAATCAGACAGTTTGCATAATTCTGAGTTTCATAATTCATGTTTCTGCTTACAGCTACTTGGACAAACCAAATAATTGTGACCCAGACACCTGGTGTGGTTAAGATGATAGCCGGTGGCACGGTGACTTTGAAGTGCCACGTTGATCAGATTCTCGCCTTTTGCCACTCAGTGACTTGGATGAAAGTAGACGCCAGGACTGGAACAATGAGCACAAGAACTAACGTAAAGATTAATACGACCTCTGAGGTGGGGAAACTGGACAGAGTATGTTCGGCAACCATCACCAACGCATTAGTGAGCGACTCTGGCATGTACTACTGTTTGGCTGTTCACTCCAAGGCGGTCCACACTGGCAACGGATCCAATCTAATCGTCACAGGTGAAATACAACTATGCATTTGCTAATATCAACATAATATAAGCTGCACTGCCAATAACAAGGCGGAAGGAATATCCCCAAATGATAATTGAAAGTTATTCTTCTCATTACAGAGAGCAGCACTGAATCCCCAAACATCAAAATCTTCTCATCAGACAGCGACGGCTCCTCCGCCGCTCTGCTGTGTTTGGTGTCAGGAGTGGTCCCGTCTCAAGTCCATGTGTTCTGGCTCATAGACGGGAGAGAGGACAGTGGACTTACTGAGTCCACCTGGACAGACAACAGTGATTCAGCCACAGAGTTCACTAGGAACCAGATTCTAGTCCAGGCAGAGGAGTGGGACAAAGGGGTTCAGTGTACGTGTGTGGTGGAGTTTGAGGGAAATTCTATCAACAAAACTGTGCAAAGAATAGGTACGTAAAAAATATGATTTTTCAGGACATTATGGTCAACATTCCCCTCACAATTGCACCCTTGCAGTGAACAAAACGACTGTTTTACTGCTAGAGAATTCTCTCAACAATGTCCATGACAAGGCACAGAGTATTTATGCTGATTACAGTTACCTTACTTACTTACTTAGTACATTTACATACTTCTCTTTGTGTATGGTATGTCATATCCTCAGATCTTGGCGTGCTGTCTTATGTCACAGTGTGGATATACAGACTTCTGGGAATAACTGCCTGGCTTCTGTTGTTGATCCTGGCTACCACTGTGGCAGCATGCAGGGGCAAGACTAGAGGTATGTATAAACACTAACTTAGGTCCTGAATGACCCAAATACATGAATAGAGTAGCATGTAATAATACAAATATACAAATGTACTGTACGTTGTAATGGTTCAGTTAAACTGTCGAGTAATTCACCTGTTTTGACATGCACTGTCTTTATTTTGTGACTTAGGTGTTCAGAGGAATGATACCTCAAAGAACAGGGGACAAAGGCATAATTCATCATAAAAAGGGTTTACAGTTTGTCATTTGTACAATGTCATTTTGGTTGCATTGACGTGTGTCAAGACCATTGGGAAAAGTTGTTTATTTTTGTTGTTGTTGTCGTCTCTTGCTTAACTGTTGCTAACTATTCAAAAATAAAAGTGTAAATTGGGAAAAAGCTCATTAGAATTTCAAATTGCGGTTATATTTTTTCTCATAAAACATATTCATACTGAATTATTATCCACTGTAAATGCTCTCTCATTACAAAGTCCTGGGTCAGATATCCACTTTTTTTCTTATTCGAAACATTTGCGGGAGTGATCGAAATGTTATTGAATTCCCCTCTGTGAACCACACTTTGCTAGGCTTCATGCAGGCAACTGTGTCGTTACAGACTTTGAATGAATCCATTTCAAGAAAATGTCCATGTTTAAAAAGATGCAATACAATAGTATTGCTTCATTCCTATATTCTCATGCTATGCTGTTACTGGCTTATTTGCTAAAGTAAGAAACTTTTCCAGAAATCCTCACAATCTGTTTTGACTACTAACTTGTAAAGGAGAGACCTGATACCCAACTCTTTCTCTTAATAAGTGCATATCAGATAATCAAATAAAATCACATTTTATTTGTCACATGCACCGAATACAACAGGTGTGGACTTTACCGCGAAATGCTTCCTTACGAGCCCTTTCCCACCAACGCAGAGTTAAAACGTTTTTTTTTATGTGCTAAATAAAAAAAGGAAATAATAACACAGATACGTGCATATTTTATGCTAAAATAATTGCAATTGCTGTGCAATAACTGTCCTTCAAATGAAAAAGTGAAACTTTGTAAGTAAGCAGTGTGCAGCAGCGTTGCTTATCCGAATCATCCTATTTAGTCCAACAGACTAAATGTGTAAACGTGTCCTATGTGAGATAGGGCGAGATTATTACTGGTCTCAGATTAACAACCTCTCTCTCAATGTGGGCAAGACAGAGGGCCGAACAGGCCCCCATTAACATCGATGGGGCTGAAGTTGAGCGGGTCAAGAGTTTCAAGTTCCTTGGTGTCCACACATCACCAACAAAGTATCATGGTCCAAATACACCAAGACAGTTATGAAGAGGGCACGACAACACCTTTCCCCCTCAGGAGACTGAAAATATTTGGCATGGGTCCCCAAATCCTCAAATACAGCTGCACCGGTGAGAGCATCCTGACCGGTTGCATCATCGCCTGGTAAGGCAACTCCTTGGCATCTGACCGTAAGGAGCTGCAGAGGGTAGTGCGAACGGCCCAGTACATCACTGGGGCCAAGCTCCCTGACATCCAGAACCTATATACTAGGCGGTGTCAGAGGGAGGCTCAAAAAATAGTCAAAGACTCCAGTCACCCAAGTCATAGACTGTTTTCTCTGCTACCGTACGGCAAGCGGTATCGGAGCGCCAAGTCTAGGATCAAAAGGCTCCTTAACAGCTTCTACCCCCAGGCCATAAGACTGCTGAGCAACTCTATTACTTGAACTGCATTGTTGATTAAGGGCTTGTAAGTAAGCATTTCACGGTAAGGTCTACTACAACTGTTGTATTCGGCGCATGTGACAAATAAAATTTTATTTGATTTTTGGTTTAAAAAAATGATACAGTAAGCAACTCCAAAGCATGGATTGCAGTCTCTCCTTATCTATAGACTACTTTGAGGGTAATGAAATGAATGAATGAATGAATGAATTTTATTATTTGAGTGAACCTATCTCTTTAAATATCATTGCCAGGTAAATGAATGGAGAAGAGCATGATTTCGTTCAGAGAATGAACTGCCAGACATATTCTATGTCAATTTTTGGGGTTGCTATAGATTTGTCAGTCGATAACATAGAGGCCTCCTCTTCCTTCCTGCCCTACATCTCATAGACTATATGCCAATGAACAGCCATTTCATTCAACCCGTTTCCAAATGAGGAGTTAAAACATACAGGCTAATTTAAATAGACTAATAACATTTTCATATGGAAAAGTAGAAAGATTGGTATACAGTGCATTCAGAAAGTATTCAGACCCTTTCACATTTTCCACATTTTGTTACGTTACAGCCTTATTCTAAAATTGATTAAATCAATAAAAATCATCATCAATCTACACACAATACCCCATAATGACAAAACGAAAACAGGTTTTTTGAAATGTTTAGAAATGTATTATTAAATAAAAAATAATACAGTATTTACATAAGTATTCAGACCCTTTGCTATGAGACTCGAAATTGAGCTCAGGTGCATCCTGTTTCCATTGATTATCCTTAAAATGTTTCTACAACTTGATTGAAGTCCACCTGTGGTAAATTCAATTGACTGGACATGATTTGGAAAGGTACACCCCTGTCTATATAAGGTCCCACAGTTAACTGTGCATGTCAGAGCAAAAACCAAGCCATGAGGTCGAAGGAATTGTCCTTAGAGCTCCAAGACATGATTGTGTCAAGGCATAGATCTGGGGAAGGGTACCAAAAAATGTCTGTAGCATTGAAGGCCTCGAAGAACACAGTTGCCTCCATCATTCTTAAATGGAAGACTCTTCCTAGAGGTGGCCACCCGGCCAAACTGAGCAATTGGGGGAGAAGGGCCTTGGTTAGGGAGGTGACCAAGAACCCAATGGTCACTCTGACAGAAGGAAGCCACTCCTCAGTAAAAGGCACATGACATCCCGCTTGGAGTTTGCCAAAAGGCACATAAAGGACTCTCAGACCATGATTCTCTGATCTGAAGAAACCAAGATTGAATGGCAAGCATCACGTCTGGAGGAAACCTGGCACCATCACTATGGTGAAGCATGGTGGTGGCAAGCATCATGCTGTGGATATGTTATACAGCGTCAGGGACTGGAAGACAAAATATATAATTCTCAACACCTGCTTTGGCTTTGTCATTATGGGGTATTGTGTGTATATTGATGAGGGGAAAAACGATTTAATCAATTTTAGATTAAGGCTGTCACGTTACAAAATGTGTAAAAAGTCAAAGGGTCTGAGTACTTTCCGAATTGCTGAAAATGACATGAGATCTGTAGCTGAGAATGAGACTTAGTGGCAGAGTAGACCTAAATGTGGTTTGCGTTCTGTTCATAATTGTGCCAGAACAGTGGACAGAAAGAAACACACAATCAAGTCAGGAGGTACAGCAGTGGCTTGTGGTTTGAAGAGGCGACACTGACTGAGGTAGGCTTTCAAGGCAAATCTCATAGGTCGACTTCTGAAGAATTCATGCACTCATGAAAAAAATCCCCTTTTGCAATTGTTGTGACATTTTGTGCAATTTGTCACCTCCAACTAAATCATTTTGGAAAAAAAATACAGAGGTAATGATCATCATCATCATTTGTGTCAGTTCCATTTCAATTAAATATATATTTTTTAAACTTATGCAACCGGCACTGACTAGCGTTGAAACAATGGAGACCACTAACTACCTCTTCATTTTAAAAGGTGTGTTTGTCTGAGGTTGCTAACCAGAATGGTAGCATCAGTTGTCTGCAGTCCCTTTTTACTCAGTGGTATGGCCTCACAACCTTAATCAGGTCAAAGAAAAGACCACCATGTTGCACATTTAGGTTGGAGAGCATTTCAGTGTGTCCACTTTTGATTCAATTGTTCTTGACATGCCAAATCTTTCAGAAATTGTTTTGAAATTAAAAGCACACCCTCATTGTCATTCAGCGTTCTCTTTATTTCTATTTCAGTACCCCATTATCACCTGTCAATTAACATACTTATCTTTTGCTGAAATATTTTCGATCTGCAGCAATTATCTGAAATACTTTCATTAGGTATTGCCCATTGGTATGCGTTTGTGTGCGTGTGTGTGTGCGTCTGTGTGTGTGTGTGTGTGGGGGGGGACTATTCTTCCATCCTGTCAAATGTCTTTATTACTTAGCTGAAGGCGCGAGCAATTTCTCTCAACCCTCTGATGTTCGACATGTATACTCCGCTTCTGATTCTGTGCTACATGCATATTTTGAAAGGTAAGCTACATCTATTTGTATTCACTAATTGTATTTAATTTATTCGACACAATTCAAGATGGATTTACGTAAGTATTCAGACCCTTTATTCAGTAATTTGTTGAAGCCCCTTTGGCAGCGATTACAGCCACGAGTCTTCTTGAGTATGACGCTACAAACTTGGCACACCTGTATTTGTGGTGTTTCTTCCATTCTTCTCTGCAGATCCTCTCAAGGTCTGTCAGGTTGGATGGGGATCGTCACTGCACAGCTTTTTTCAGGTCTCTCCAGAGATGTTAGATTGGGTTTAAATCAAAACAAGGACATTCAAAGACTTATCCCGAAGCCACTCCTGCGTTGTCTTGGCTGTGTGCTTAAGGTCATTGTCCGGTTGGAAGGTGAACCTTTTCCACAGTCTGAGGTCCTGAGCGCTCTGGAGCAGGTCAGCACTCCATCTGACCTGATTGGTGGAGTGCTACAGAGAAGCCACTCTTCAGTATTCAGACCCTTTACTCAGGAATTATTTGAAGCACCTTTGGCAGCAATTATAGCCACGACTCTTCTTGGGTGTGTGTAGGTCCTGGATTGCAGGAAGCTTGGCCCCAGTGATGTACTGGGCCGTATGCTGGGCTGTACGCACTGGCCATGCGCACTACCCGCTGTAGCGCCTTACGATCAGATGCCAAGCAGTTGCTCGATGCAACCAGTAAGGATGCTCTCGATGGTGCATAAGTATTCAGACCCTTTGCTACGAGACTCGAAATGGAGCTCGAGTACATCCTGTTTCCAGTAATCATCATTGAGATGTTCCTGCAACTTGATTGGAGTTCACCTGTAGTAAATTCAATTGATTGTACATGATTTGGAAAGGCACACACTTGTCTAGAGTTGAAGTTGGACGTTAGTTGAGGCTGTTATAGCATCAAAGGGGGGACCACTCCATATTAATGCCCGTGATTTTGGAATGAGATGTTCAACAAGCAGGTGTCCACATACTTTTGGTCATGTAGTGTATCACTTTAACCCCATATGAATCTATGCAAGGCATTTGGTTCAGTATCATGTTTCCATATTCAGTTGTAGGGTTCATCATGTCGGGGGACGCAACAGTGATCCAGTATCCCCCTGTTGTTGAGGAGGTCGTTGGCGGCAACATCACCATGAACTGCATTCTGGAAGGGTTGACTTCTTACTGTTATACCGTCGCCTGGATAAGACTGCCCAAACAACCCGGGGCGCTGCGAATCCTCAAGAACACCATTATCAACACCAGATCTGAGTATGAAATCTTCAAGCGTATGTGCCCAGTGTCCATCTACAACGTAAATGTCACCGACACTGGGATTTACTACTGTGCTGTCGTATATAACCAGCAGATCTACTTAGGCAACGGCACCACAGTGATTGTTAAAGGTTAGTTTTATCACATTTTATGTTGGTCCTACAAGCATTTTAATTATCAAAACCTTCATAGACCTTTTAATTGTAACCTGATTTTCGCATGATCTTGATGTGTTGTATCTCAAGCTTTAACTTGTGTTCCGTAAGAGTCACAGGCATGAGCTATGTCACTGATGCAGTATTTGTAATGCAGATCAAATCAGTTTCCAAATGATCTAACATCATTTTTATTTCCTTCCCCAATTTCTTCCCTTTATTTCATGTAGATGGAACCAAAGCTCCTCCAACTATTGAAATCCTGAAACCGCTGAACAGCTACCATTCCTCTGTCTCTCTCCTGTGTTTGGTGTCAGGAGTGATCCCGTCTCAAGTCCATGTGTTCTGGCTCATAGACGGGAGAGAGGACAGTGGACTTACTGAGTCCACCTGGACAGACAACAGTGAGTCAGCCACAGAGTTCACGAGGAACCAGATTCTGGTTAAAGCAGAGGAGTGGGACAGAGGAGCAGAATGCACGTGTGTGGTAGAGTTCGAAGGCCAGTACATCAACAAGACCGTGCAACACAATGGTAACTGCTCTTCCTCTTACTATCATTAGTTAGCACTACTGTAATAATATTGACGGTATGTTCATGTAGTAACATTAATTTGACAATAAATGAGGTGAATTTGAAGATATTGAAACTGTCTGTATTGAGCTGTACCATTCCCTTTTATGAGATGTTATTGTGTCCTGTCAGATTTCCCCACAATGTGTTACACCATAGTGAGTCTCTACAGGGTTCTGGGAATTGTGTCCGCTCTTCTTCTTCTCCTTACACTGACTGCACGGGTACAGCTATCCTGCAAGAGCAACAATTCAGGTAAGAGGTATTTTTGTATGATAGTTCATTATATACTGAACAAAAATATAAACGCAACATACAACAATTTTAACGATTTTACTGAGTTACAGTTCATATAAGGACATCAATCAATTGAAATAAATTCATGAGGCCCTAATCTATGGATTTCACATGACTGGGCAGGGGCGCAACCACGGGTTGGCCTGGGGGGGCATAGGCCCACACACTTGGGAGCTAGTTCGAGCCAATCAGAATGAGTCCCCCCCCCACAAAAGGGCTTTGTTAGACAGAAATACTCTTCAGTTGTATCAGCTGTCCGGGTGGCTGGTCTAAGATGATCTTGCAGGTGAAGAAGCTGGATGTTAAGGTCCTGGGCTGGCGTGGTTAAATGTTCATGGTCTGTGGTTGTGAGGCCGGTTGGACATACTACACAATTCTCTAAAACGACATTGGAGGCAGCTTATGGTAGAGAAATTAACATCACATTATCTGGCAACAGCTCTGGTGGACATTCCTGGAGTCAGCATGCCAATGGCACACTCCTTCAAAACATGAGACACCAGTGGCATTGTGTTGTGTGACAAAACTGCACATTTTAGATTGGCCTTTTATTGTTCCCAGCACAAGGTAGATATGCAGCACCTGTCAGATGGATGGAATATCCTGGCAAAGGATAAATGCTCACTAACAGGGATGTAAACAAATAAGTGCACAACATTTGAGAGAAATATGTTTTTTTGTGCATATGTAACATTTCTGCTGTCTTTTATTTCAGCTCCTGTACATATTGTATTTATATATTTGTTCAGTATAGTCACGTGTGCGTGCGTGAAACAAAGTTCGATGTGAATACACACGTGTTTTTTTGTTTGACATTTTTCTTTCTTTTTTAAAACTTTTGACTAACTAAAAGTGCTAACTGTGTTCGTTTGTTTTTTCTTCAGGCAAGCGTAAGAAAAGCAACAGAAACCCCCCAAACTAAAGAAAAGGAGGGCTTTGGGATTCTGTCTTCATTGTGAAAACTGCAGGAAACCAACATTCAGAATTTGAGGGCTTTGAGTGAATCAGAGTGCTTCATACCAACTAGGAAGACGTTAAGTATGTAGTACATTTTCACTGGGTGTCGAAAGGCTATAGAATTTTTACGTGACTTCTTATAAAAAAAAATCCTTTTCACTTTGCTTTTGATTTCATTACATGAAAATTGTCAGATAAGCAATATGCATAAAAAATCAAATGTGTTGGAATAGCCTAATTCTTCCATAAAGTGATATCCTGAAAGTACTGTAGTGATGAAATGTTTTCTTCCCTCATCTTATGTCACCATCTCAAAACATCCAGTAGATATCAGTGTTTACTCAAAATCTACAGCCTACCCTTCCTGTCACTTGTGGGTCCATTGTAGTGACACTGATTGAATGAAGAATAGCGCCGAAGGAGATGGCTGCCATTTTATAATCCCATAACCAATTGTGCCATTGTGTATACTTTTTTGAGCTATTTGTAACTTTTTTAAAAGTAAGCATTTCACTGTCAGGTATTCGGCACATGTAACAAATTAAATTTGATTTGAGATAGGCTGGAGCTTTTTTTAAACTATTCTAAAACATCAGGTAGAAAACTCCATTTACCAAGTTGTCTGCATCAACATTTAAACAAACTAGCCATCATTTTTTTACTAAGTTTTTATTTCTGTGATGGGTCTACATTGCCCCATGCTGTATCATAGTGTAAAAGTGTTTAATTGTGTTTTTTTTTTTTTTTACAGTTGACTAAAATCAGTGTAACTTTTTATTTAACAAAAAGGACTACTGTACTTTGTATTGAGAGTATTAACATTTCATTACCTAAATGGGAATACTTTTGTTCAGTCTTGCCATTACTTACTTGATTTTACCATGACTTAATCCAAATGCATCATTTTCATTAATTAGCCAGGGTGCTTTATTTTACATTCAGGACTAAGCAGGAGCATAACTATTTTCCAACCCTTTAAAATAATGTTGTGGAAAAATGAACTGATACAATAATAACAGTACATTCTGTCTATTTTCTGAGTTTCATTGATATCGGGAAAGCTGCTGAGGTTAAACGATAGCTCTCATAATGTGCTATTGGGTGAAAAAAAGGCTGCAAATAGAATTTGCTGGTGGTTTGTTAATAGCAAGGAACAGATTTGACCAAAGCTGTGTCTGTCCATAAGCATATCATACTGAGAATACCACACCTCGCAGAGAGAGCGATAGATAGATTGACTGTGTGCAGGAGAGCGTTAGGCAGCTTAAGCTTAAACTACTGTGGTATGTGGTCAGCTTCTGTTCTGAAGGCTACAGTCCTGCACCTGTCACACTTTTTCATATGTTACACAATCTGCAGTCTGTGCCGGATCAAACAACTCACAAGTGTCAAAAACAGTGAGCCTTCTCATTTTGGTCAGAGAAACAGGCCGTACAGAGTTCGTCAAAGTGTGTTTCAGATTGAGAATTTGAATGTATTTTTTTTGCATTCAAGCAACGTTTTTAAACATGTGTTCAAATACATAGGCAGTGTTGGCACCAACAGTTCCAGGAAAATTGTAAATGAGATAAGAGGTAATGAAAGAGGTAATAAAATGAAAACAAAGAAAAAAACAAGATATTAATTTACAATTAATCCCTGAGGGTGAGACAGGATAGCGAAGAACACTTATATCCAATGTGGTCCTCTGTGTAGGACAAAACCAGGACAAGGTCAAATTCTGTCGTTCTGCCCCTGAACAACCCACTGTTCCTAGGCCGTCATTGAAAATAAGACTTTGTTCTTATTAACTGACTTGCCTCGTTAAATAAAGGTACAAAATAAATAAAAATACACAGGAAAACACATGGGCCTATAAGCAGCCAATTAGCCTACACCACAAGAAATATATCATCAATACAAAATTCAAGACTATTTCAGTAATTATCCTATGTAGGCTTGTACACGTTTTCCCACGGAAGGGCTCTAACCTGACCTTTGAAAACATTTTAGGACTGGGACAGTTTAATGACTATTAGGAGGATTTCCCACAGTTGAATTACAATATTAAAAAAAGAGCTCTGTGTTGCACTATTGGCTCTGGGCACTTAGCAATTGGGGAAACTGGCTCTTGGTTTATACACAAATACATACATAATAATCTGAAAACTCTTATGCAATTACTTCTTCAAAATATTATTGCATAATTGTATTTGAGCGTCTCCCAAACTGGATGTGGTCCAAAGTGGCATACTGGACCTCCTGTGGAACAATCAACACCAGGGAGTTCATTATAGGAACATTTGTTTCTCAAGGAATCAGAAATAGGTATAGCTGTTGCTGTTGCTTTAAATACAAAAATGGTTTAACACTTCATGTGGACTGAATTGGGGCAGCAATACTGCAAATGTAAACCAGGGTCTCATTTGTGACTATTCACACCATAGAAAGGATAGTCAGTCAATATCAATCAATACATTCACAATGAAGATAACTGAGTAATAATCTAAAACAATCCTTCTAGGGGTGAGAGTAGGTTTAGCCTCAATTCATTGGAGTTTGTTAACAAATGTAATCCATATAAAAATGCCAATCTGTATTTTACACAAACCACAAGGTATATTGCCAATAAGTACTGTAATTACACTATACTTACCAAGTACTACACCAGTATGAGACATGAGAAATTTTCAGAGCAGTATGTTCGGATCATAACACTACGGCCAGGAACACTACGGCCCCCTTAATCATATCACAATAAACTCTTACCAGTTGAATGTGGACACAAATAAGCCTTTCTGTTTTACAACTTTTCTGAACCTTCTGTACAAATATGCAAATTAAGTGGTAACTTATTAAATATGCATATATTTGCATATCA
The DNA here is from genome assembly GCF_036934945.1 of Oncorhynchus masou masou. Classification (NCBI taxonomy): domain Eukaryota; kingdom Metazoa; phylum Chordata; class Actinopteri; order Salmoniformes; family Salmonidae; genus Oncorhynchus; species Oncorhynchus masou. The sequence continues at coordinate 34,826,590 of NC_088224.1, read as the reverse complement.
CGCAAATACATTTTTCTGGACAGTAGATAAAGTCAGCCTAAATATTTTGGTTTCATTTTGTTAGGACAATCCAGGACCGGACTTACACACAGCCGATTGTAAATAAATACTTTATTTAATCTTTCTATTTGTAAAATACTAAAGAAAGTGACATAAAATGCATTTTTGGTACATTTTTCAGAAGAAAAAATCCTCTAGACAACATATTAACAATCTGGAGAATACTTCTAAGGATAACACATACAATTTGGTGAATGCAGATGCTTCTGAGGATGAGAAAAATTAGTTGGCGGGTAGGAAGAGTCTGACTTTTGGGAAATGGCATTTAATGACAAGGTCACTGAAATTTAGACTACCAATTTAGACCCAATCACCCTCTTGTCCAGTTTGCAATATTCTCTGTGAAATGGGCTTTTAAATTATATGTGATTCAATTTAGTGAGCTTTGCAACTATGGATGTATATGTCCATTTAAAAATGCAGTAGTATGATACATTAATGAAAATATACATGTATCAACTTTTTGACATTTTTACTTTTTGAAAAGACTACTATTAATGGACCAAAATACTAACAAATCTCTAAATTGATAAGTACATTTGAAGTTGGAAGTTTACATACCAAATACATTTAAACTCAGTTTTTCACAATTCCTGACATTTAATCCTAGTAAAAATTCCCTGTCTTAGGTCAGTTAGAACCAACACTTTATTTTAAGAATGTGAAATGTCAGAATAATAGTAGAGAGAAGGATTTATTTCAGCTTTTATTTCTTTCAGCACATTCCCAGTGGGTCAGAAGTTTACATACACTCAATTAGTATTTGGTAGCATTGCCTTTATATTGTTTAAATTGGGTCAAACGTTTTGGGTAGCCTTCCACAAGCTTCACACAATAAGTTGGGTGAATTTTGGCCCATTCCTCCTGACAGAGCTGGTGTAACGCAGTCAGGTTTGTAGGCCTCCTTGCTCGCACACACTTTTTCAGTTCTGCTCACACATTTTCTATAGGCTTGAGGTCAGGGGTTTGTGAAGGCCACTCCAATACCTTGACTTTGTTGTCCTGAAGCCATTTTGCCACAACTTTGGAAGTATGCTTGGGGTCATTGTCCATTTGGAAGACCCACTTGCGACCAAGCTTTAAATTCCTGACTGATATCTTGAGATGTTGCTTCAATATATCCACATAATTTCCCATTCTCGTGATGCCATCTATTTTGTGAAGTGGTGCCTCCTGCAGCAAATCACCCACACAACATGATGCTGCCTCCCCCATGCTTCACGGTTAGGATGGTGTTTTTCAGCTTGCAAGCCTCCCCCTTTATCCTCCGAACATAACAATGGTCATTATGGCCAAACAGTTCTATTTTTGTTTCATCAGACCAGAGGACATTTCTCAAAAAAGTACAAACTTTGTTCCCATGTGCAGTTGTATACCGTAGTCTGGCTTTTTTATGGCGGTTTTGGAGCAGTGGCTTCTTCCTTCCTGAGAAGCCTTTCAGGTTATGTTGATATAGGACTCGTTTTTACTGTGGATATAGATACTTTTGTACCCGTTTCCTCCAGCATCTTCACAAGGTCCTTTGCTGTTGTTCTGGGATTGATTTGCACTTTGCATGGTCCCATGGTGTTTATACTTGCGTACTATTGTTTGTACAGATCAAAGTGGTACCTTCAGGCGATTTGGAAATTGCTCCCAAGGATGAACCAGACTTGTGGCGGTCTACAATTTTTTTCTGAGGTCTTGGCTGATTTCTTTTGATTTTCCCATGATGTCAAGCAAAGAGGCACTGAGTTTGAAGGTAGGCCTTGAAATACTTCCACAGGTTCACCTCCAATTGACTCAAATTATGTCAATAAGCCTATCAGAAGTTTCTAAAGCCATGACATAATTTTCTGGAATTTTCCAAGCTGTTTAAAGGCACAGTCAACTTAGTGAATGTAAACTTCAGACCCACTGGAATTGTGCTACAGAGAATTATAAGTGAAATAATCTGTCTGTTAACAATTGTTGGAAACATTACATGTGTCATGCACAAAGTAGATGTTCTATCCGACTTGCCAAAACTATGGTTTGTTAACAAGAAATTTGTGGAGTGGTTGAAAAACAAGTTTTAATGACTCCAACCTAAGTGTATGTAAACTTCTGACTTCAAATGTACATGCAAAAATGTACTTTTATCCTGTGGTGCCTGGCCTTAGTGTTTTCCCCCCAATTTGGATACACTATGGACCAGTTCCCCAGACACATATTAAGCTTAATTCTGGACTAAAAAACTATCTCCAGAGAAAATGTTTTTAAGTCAAGGACTATTGGCTTAGTCGATGTCCAGGATTGGAAACCGGCCCCAAGAGTTAAGTTGGGCCGAAATGTTGATTTAAAAGTTATACCTGAGAAAATCTGATAGCACAGCAAAGGATTATAAAAGTATGCAAAGTAAAAAAAACAACATTTGGCACCTTCACCAAAAATTCTAAACCAAATACAATAGCTACTTACCGAGACGGATGATCTAACTGCCTTTCTAGCTTCTCCGAGTCTCCCTGCAAACGTTACAAGTCAGATCATGACAAACACCAATACAGACATGACATCCCCGATAAACTAGTGTAGTTCAAAATGTTTTGGAATCCTTCAATCAACCAACCCTGCATCCTCCATCGAGAGATGCTGTGAGAACTAATGGTGTCTCAAAGTACGCCAATGGCACCCCATTTACTTCTCTATGAAATATTTCATCTCATCTCTCACACTCAAATGTAAAACAGAGTCCCCTAAAAAATGTCCCAACTCCTCATTCACAGCAGAAATTTGAAAAAAATAAGCTCATTTATTGAATAGTTAAAAAGATAATGAAAATGCAAAAACATTTTCGCCCACTAAATACCACCAAGCTGATAAAAGCTATCTTAAAATCCTTCTAAAATCATTGGCTGTTGTAATCCTAAATTAGAAAAATGATAACATTTTACCAGATTGATGCTGCCTGCTCTCTGTGCCTGTGCCTCTTTGTCTGAAATTGAAACAGAGTAGTTCACATTATCACTCCAGCGACCACTGACTTCTCAAATTAAATGTTGGATTAACGGTCAGACACAAACCTTGTATCCTCATCAGTAACCATGGGATGTCCTATAGGAAAAAGCAACAAAAATGCCACATTTAAAATCCAGGTTGAAGTATACATTATGAATCAATGATAATGTTCTTTGCCATTTGTTCAAATTCACTCTATGATCTGATCTCAAAAGCAGAGGGAGGAAACTGTACAACTAAGGAAGAACTACTAGAATTGCATATTTCCAACATTCCTATTTCTGACATTGTTGTAGAGTGAAGTAAGATACAGTAACTCCGTCATTTGTGACTTTGGCTCAGTTTCTCTGATTTTAAGACTGAGTTCTTCTTCATCAATGTTGAAATAATTGGCAGCCAGGAGGGGGTAGGTGTATTACAGCTGCAGTTCAACTGTAGTCAAATCAAAACTGCAAAAGCAGAACTATCTATATGCCGCAGACACTTGACATAACGATCTCTATAACCATCACAGAAAAGCCCAAGGAACAAAGACAAGAATAACCTTTCATAACTTTCTTGTGCAAGAGAAAATATACAGTAGATATCCTTTTGCATTCCATTTGCTCAGAAAAGGACATAATGAAATAGAATTGTCACCCCCACATTTGGTCACCTATTCTATAGGTAGTAAAAACATTCCCTTTACCTATATCTTAGTTTGACGACTGAACTGGCCTACTTACACACCTAGCCATGACCATAGGCATCATGTCATAGCCCTAATGTTTTTGAGGGGGCACTGATAATTTACATAATAAGCTACATCTTGTACATTTGTGTCCTACAAATAGATTAAATTGATGTGGCATGTACCTTCCTCGGTTTCAATGGTTATAATGCCTCTGCTGAGGACAATGACATACCGTACATTGTCTTCCACAAGGTAATTTGGTATTTGTTTCATACAGTTTTGTCCAATTATTGATTAGATGTAACTTACCACTGTGCCGACACACAGCGACAGTGACAGCCACTATAATGGTGAGGAGAGCAGCTGCAGATATCCAAAACAGCACCATTGTGCACATTCCAATGGAATCTGTGGTGTAGGTCAAAAATACACGCAAGAAAGAATACACAATGTACATAGTAAATGAGAAGTTGATAAGAGAACAACGTTTAAATCGGAAAATCATCACAAACTCTATCACATTGGAAAAATATATAATTAAGTACAAGTGATAACTGCTATTATTGAAATATAAATGATTAGGGTGGGGACACACTCTCACACATTGTGATGTAGTATAAAACATGTGTTTTACAGTGTATGTGTATTGCCCTTCATGTGAAACTATAATTGAGCCTTTCCTCTAGTATAATATGCTCATCCCACCCATCCTCAGATTTTCTCATATCTTTGTAAGAGAAGTTAATAGGCTACTTTTGATTAGAAATGCTTCTGATTTAGGATGACGGATGGCTTTTTGCAGAGGAGACTGTTGAAATTAACATAAAAAGTGAGTATTTGAGATACAGTGATGCAATTACCATTGGGCTTTATCAGGGTTTTGTTGATAGAATTTCCCTCAAACTCCACCACACACGTACACTGCACCCCTCTGTCCCACTCCTCTGCCTGGACTAGAATCTGGTTCATAGTGAACTCTGTGGCTGAATCACTGTTGTCTGTCCAAGTGGACAAAGTTAGTCCACTGTCCTCTCTCCCGTCTATGAGCCAGAACACATGGACCTGAGATGGGACCACTTTCATCACCAAACACAGCAGAGGGATGAAGGACTCTGCTGTGTAGTATAGAGTCGTCAACACAACAGACCCGTCACCGTCCGATGGAGAGAGGAGTTTGATGGCTGGCGATTCAGTGATGTTCTGTGTTCTCTCTCTCTCTGGGGAAAAGATTGTCAGAATTGTAAACAATTACATGACTTGTTGAAATGGTTGTTCAACATAGACTACACTCTGAATGCACGATTCTTCATTTTAGCCCAAACAGGCAACCTCATTCAATACGTTCAAAGGGTTACAGAAATTCTATATGTAATGTTTACAATTGGCTATTTAGATTTTTCGAGCACAAGATTTATTTTTGTATGTGTACATTTTAATTTTTTTTAACACATCTGTGTATTTTTTTAGCAGTCAACTTTGTGAATGAAAATACCAGACATTCAATTTACCTGTCACAACAACTCTAGAACCATTGCCCGTGTGGGTCATTTCGGATTGAACAGCTGAGCAATAGTACATTCCTGAGTCGCTCACTGTTGCGTTGTCGATTGTAGCAGAACATAGTTTGTCCTGTTTCCCTTCTCCCTCCTCAGAGTTGTTATCAATCTTTAAGTTTGCAATCTTAATCAGTGTTCCATTCCTGGGGTCTACTTTCATCCAAATCACAGAGTAGCAGTAGGTGATAAGCTCAACCAAATAGCATTTCAAGGTCACTGTATCACCAGCCTTCACCATCACCCTCCCAGGCGTCTGGATGATAATAGATGTGTGTGTAGCTAAAAAAAAACAGAAATAGGAATAACAAGAATATAACATATATTTCAACTAATTCCTGTTAGAATGTTTGGTGCATTTTCATAACTTGTTTTTTCTGAACATGAATATACCAAGCGTGGATGCCAAACAGAGAGGGGAAAAAGCGTACTCCCTGTCCACTTAGAAAAAGATTTAGAAACGTTTAGAGGCCTCCTTTGTCTAACCTAAAATGTGAATTATCTTGAAATTGCTAGATTATAAAATGAACATTTACAGCCAGGATACAGATTCATTGACATGATCAACATTTATTCTCACACAAGTTTATTAAGAAGTTATAACTTACTAGAATACTATGGTTAAGGGCTTATTTATTGCAATAAATGAATGTATGCACGGTGGTGATGAGACATAGGCTAAACCCCTTACTACCATTATTCGTTTTCCTAAATAAATGTACCTTTCATACATTTATTCTCGACACATTGACAAAGTGTGCAGAATAGAGTCATACTTGCCTTTCAAAACATAGCTCCAGCACAACAGAAGTATCAGGGGCCATGGCATTGTAGATTCACGGAATTTGAAGGGCATCATCTCTTTGAGTCTGTTCAGCCACCTTGACGAGATGAAGGTGTCTCGCGCATAGCCCTGCTACGTCGCAGAAAGCGAGACCGACAACATCTCACCGGAAATGAACATATAAAGTGTCCTGCGTTATAACAAACTGTGAGCAAGGAAAGATAGGTCATATTCCAGCAAAGGCCTCTACAACAAAAAAAACTTGCAAAGTTGACAAGATTGCACCGACTGAATGCAACGAAGATACATTTAAGAATTGACTCACTAAATAACTGCCTGTTTTCGATAATTACAGCTCGGCTATATTGAGATGAATGAATAAACATGATGACATCAAGGATTATTTGTTTTAATCAATTCACGTCCGTGATCTATAACCTCAGCTTGTACAAAAAGTAATAAAATACGTAATTTTGAACAAAAAAAGAATGTAAGAAGAATGTAATTTACTCTGTAAGAATATAGCCTATTAGGCTATTGGCCTGGTTCTCTGTAAAGTAGTAGGCGAATTAAGTTTTCAGAATTATTTTTGAAATTGGCTTAATTCACTATTATTATTAGGCTACGTCAGTTTTTTAAAATCATTATTATAATAATTGTTTATCTTACCGGAAATTATCGTTAGCCAATTAAACAATACATCACTAAAAACTTTAGTCGTGTATGTCTATAGAGATATTGTTATAATTGTTAACATTGCCTAATTATCTGAACATAATATAATTTATAACGTCTGTTGTGATTCTGCCATGTGATGTGTGCCTTATCTATATTTATGGCGCTGGATTCTACTAATGATGGATTCCAAGCCAAACGTCAATGTACATGTTGGTATAGACTTTCATTACAGGCTGTTCTAATTCCAGAAGAGAAAGTAGAACACGTGGATAAGAGAAACATTAGATAGGCCTACATTCAAATACAGACGGTTCAGTGTTACATAATGATTTTGGGTTGTTGTATTACTTAACAAAACAACAATTGTAATGTTTAATTTGAACACTAAATAGGGTAGTTCATATTCAGGTGGGGGGGACAAACATTTTTTAGGTCTATTCCTAAAAACTAAGACCATACAGATTGATATAAATTTATGTTCATAAACTCCTGCCATTTATTTTAACGTTGCTCGCCTTGATCTAACCTCAAAGGGCGCAAGCGATGTTGCAACCGAGCGAGGGAAAATAGCTTGAGGCGGCGCCTACACAAACTACCTGTTTACCATTATGGGGTTTCTAGACCACAAAGCTCATGGAAACTCTGAGATACTGCTGACATTGCTGAACAAAACAGTCTAAACATATTCCCGGAAATCGACAAAGGGGTTTGATGAAATGACAATAAAATGTTTTAGGCTGAAACTTGAGATTATAGGTTTGCGTAAAAGGAGCATTTTCTTCGTGGTAAAGGCAAAGGCGGCATGATGATTGAGATAAATGCGTTGATGCTGCAGTCGTGCATAAAAATCCACTTTTCTGTCTTGGTTAAAAATATCAGTATTTCTAACACGATTATGAGTTAGAGGCTTTCAAGAGGTAATATTTTGTATGAAGTCTTTGATGCAGTGTTTGACTTAATAGGGGCGGTGGGGTAGCCTAGTGGTTAGAGCGTTGGACTAGTAACCGAAAGGTTGCAAGTTCAAATCCCCTATACTTCCAAAGTTCATCCATATTGTGTGAACCATTTAGAAATTACAGCACTTTTTTTGTACATAAAAAGGACAAATCACTTGTATTTGTATTAAAACAGTAAAAAGTTAAGTATTTGCCCCATATTCATAGCACATGATTCATCGAGCTTGTGACTACAAATCGTGAATATTGATGAGAGACAAAGTTACAGATGCACAAATATCATAGGAGGGTTAGCTAACACGCTAAGGACTTGCAAAGTAGCTAAAAAGTTGTAAGTAGTTGAAAAGTTGTTAACTAGCTCAACTGCTAAAGTTGTCCATGATGACATTCGAATTCACAACCTTTGGGCTTCTAGACATTCCCGTTACATTCGTTTTTGCGTTAAGCAACCATCTGTCTTAAGTAACCATACCAAACATACCAAACATTATAATAAATCGAGTTCTTGGATTTACGTACAATATAATACGAAATGCTCTGGGACCAGGTTCCCCCTGTTATCCTAATGGTGAGCGATTATCATGTTTTGGGGGTATGAAATTTGTGCATTGGTAACTTTCTCACTCATAATTATTCACGATTCATTCAGGATTATCCCTAATCATGGTAGCATCCACATTAATGTAGACGTTTTTAGAAACATATTATATTCTTATCAACAATAAAAGTGACTCCAAAATGACACAATACATTATTTTCCACTTATTTTTTATTGGGAACAAAATAATCTGAAACACAACCAAAACAAACATCAAATGCATCCCAAAAATGTGTAGAGTCACAAGCTTGATGTAGTCATTGCGTGTTATGAATACGGGACCAAATACGTAACTTTTTATAACTTTAATACACATTTGTCCCAACACCTTTTCGCCCATAAAATTGGGGGACTATGTGCAGAAATTGCTGTAGTTTCTAAACGGTTGCAAGCGCCATGCTCTACCAACTAGCTATATGGGACAATTTAATGCAATAAGACCCACAATGGCCACAAACAAATGCGTTCGAACTCCAATGAGCGCACGCCCTCTTTTGGTAAACATTTATGCTATGCACGCAGGTTAGGCTACCATTTGCCTTGACTCTCGAGTCGCAGAGATTCGGAAGACACTGCCATATAGCCTATCAAATACAAATTATAAACGTATAACAGCCTACTTAACTACAATAACATGGTATTTACTTTTAGATTGTAATAATTGCTTGAGTTTGCAGACCTAGTGAATAATTTTTATTTTTACCTTTATTTAACCAGGCAAGTCAGTTAAGAACAAATTCTTATTTTCAATGACGGCCTGGGAACAGTGGGTTAACTGCCTGTTCAGGGGCAGAACGACAGATTTGTACCTTGTCAGCTCGGGGGTTTGAACTCGCAACCTTCCGGTTGCTAGTCCAACGCTCTAACCACTAGGCTACCCTGCCGCCCCAGGTGGCAACAAGCACCGTTTATTTATCCTGTCAGATAATATATAGGCTATAGACCAATATATGTAGGTGCTGTCAATACCCTCACCTATCATTTTGTATATTTGGAAACTGTGCTAAGTCCTGCAGAGGCATGAAACATTGCCATTCGCGCAAAGGGTTGTTCCAAGGTAGCTGCTAAGACTCAAATCGTAGGCTATTTTCTATTATTATCCATCTTACCAGCTCCTTCCCTCGCTGTGTTCATGACCTACCTATTGAGAGATGGGAAGTAAAGCTGCAGGGTACATTGTTGAATACATTTTGGTATGGTCAAATTGGACATTCTGGTATGGTATGGTTTAAATTGGACATTCCCAGTAGCAGTGCGTGGGTAAAATCACTTAGGATGCCAAGCCCCCCCCCCCCCCCCAAAAAAAAATAATTAAAGCCATTGTGTGGTAATTGTGTTGTTTGCTCCATAACCTGTTGATTCATATGCCTCGCGGCCCTGGTATATAGGCCGAAAGGCAAAGACAATAAGACGACAGAGGCAGAAACAAAATCAATCACACCGTTGTTTTACCACAAAATCGGAAAGCAGCCTCTGACCAAATGAAGTCCATAAAGCATATTAAATGTACAGTAACAGACAGTTACATGACCTACAGCATGGTCAATCAAGTTAATGTTTCCATTTCAACTTCAATATTTCAACATCATCAAATCACCTGTTTAGTCTAATACAGTCACAACTAAAATATACCAATAACAATTTAGTCCAATCAACGTAAGCTAAATATGATGTGGCTGTCCATGGTTCTGATTTCTGTGCGCGTTCGTCCAAGTAGAAAAACGTGATGACTCACCCTACTTGTAGAGAAACACCAATGCCATCCTCTCTTTCGTGCTGACAAAACGGTCTATAACTCTGTCATACAGTACATACTTTTATTTTTTGTTGTCTTAGGCTACCTGGCTAAAATGCTTGCTCGCTAGCCTAACCTTCATGGGCAATGTTAGCTAGTTAACATTAGCCTTCTACATCTAGCTACATATTGAACGTCAACCCTCTCAGGCCAGGGGCACAACAATGTATGAATTAATGGTTGGATCAGAATCACAGTTATAATCATTGTCCTGTATGTTGTTTTAAGTAAAACCACAAGTCCAAATCCCTATCTCCATCCATGGCTAATTTAGGAAAGGGACAAATTTAGCTGGCTAGCTAGCCACTGGAAGACAACGACACAACGAGATGCAACAATTGAAGTTGTTTCTGTCAATGAGGTATGCTCTCAATAGGAGTGCCACCAAATCCACACTGGCTTCCCTTTTTTTGTTGTTGGTGCGCCTGGACCATTCACAGTTGAGCTCGCTCAGTTTAGCTCAACGCTGATTGGCTTCCCTTGCAAAGCGTCTCAGCGTTGATACAGCGATATATGTTTTAGCAGTTGTCAAACTGTCTCGAAATTGCGGTTGGCATAGGCATGCAACGGCCGCCTGTCTATCCAAGATAGCGTCTGAGGTGGAAAATTGGTTTAAATGACACGATGAAAAAATGATGGTTTGTTATAGTAAGCGTTTCTCTTGTTCCTTCCTTAATGACCTTCCGTATACCGGCCCAACAAGAAGGCTGAGGGAAAAGCTTTTTCGAATTTTCACCAGAGAATTGCCAGAAACTGTTCTGTGGAGGGTGCAAGATCAAGTAGTGACCAGGTAAAACGGATTGTTGATCTACATGTCTGCACATGTAATGAGCTCTGAGGTGCAGGGTTGCAGTCAGATGTGGGTTAATGGATCCTGTGCTGTGTAAATTCAGTTTTGTTTCATATCCAGCATATATCAAACAAATTATTGGATAAAAAATGTAACTTTTTCCAGGTAATTTATTTAAATGTAAGGTATTTGGGGCGGCAGGGTAGCCTAGTGGTTAGAGTGTTGGACTAGTAACCGGACTAGTAACCGGTTGCAAGTTCAAACCCCTGAGCTGACAAGGTAAAAATCTGGCGTTCTGCCCCTGAACAGGCAGTTAACCCACCGTTCCTAGGCCGTCATTGAAAATAAGAATTTCTTCTTAACTGACTGAGTAAAGGTAAAATTAAAAAAATGTGTGAAGAGCCTACCCAATGTTTTTTACTTGCATAGGCCAAAATGATGTTTTACAAAAGCTGTGTAAATTAATAGCTTATGAAATGTTTTTCTGTAATTTTATGGATATCACATGGCCATCTTAGTTTCTGGTTTTGTTCAATTCAATTTGGCTAGGCCTACTTATTCCAAATTATAAACCTGGTGGTTCGAGCCCTGAATCCTGATTGGCTAACAGCCATCAGACTGTATATACCACGGGTATGACAACATTTATTTTTACTGCTCTAATTACATTGATAACCAGTTTATAATAGCAATAAGGCACCTTGGGGGTTTGTGGTATATGGCCAATATACCATGGCTAAGGGCTGTGCCGAAGAACAGCCCTTAGCCATGGTGTATTGGCCAAATCTTGGAAAACAGCTTTTGTTTTACCACTCCTCAAGGGAGGTGATGTTAGTGAGTTGGATAATTAACAGCCCATCTCTAAGCTCTCCTGTTTGGCTAAAATTCTAGAGTCACTGGTGAATAGGCAACTACAATCTTTTTTAATTAACAGTATTCTTTCTAGTAATCAATCTGGCTTTAGACATAAACACAGTACTATTACGGCCACTGTACGTGTTGTAAATGATATTACTAATGTCCTAGATAATAGAAAGTATTGTGCCGCCTTGTTCATAGATTTATCTAAAGCTTTTGACACTGTAGACCATGTAATACTTTTGGGTAAGCTGTCGTCAATAGGACTGGGACTGGATGCCTGTCGTTGGTTTCATGACTATCTAAAGGATAGAAGTCAAGCTGTTAGAGTCGACGGCATCCAGTCAGAGCCATTGGAGTTGGTTAAAGGGGTCCCACAAGGTTCTATACTTGGTCTATTACTGTTCACTCTCTACATAAACAATATTGGTGATGAGATAAGAAAGTGTCAAATTCATTTATATGCTGATGACACTGTCATATATTCTATCGCTTCAACGGCTGACCAAGCATTATCACTATTATTTTAATATATTACAAGAGTCTTTTATACAGCTGAAACTTTTTTTAAATGCAAAGAAAACACATTTTATGATTTTTAATATGTTAAAAAAGTTGGTTGAAAATACACTTGCACTTACGAGCTTAGATGGTTCTCGAATTAATCATATAAATACTTAGGGATATGGTTGGATGATAAACTGTCTTTTAAAATGCATATTGATGAACTTTGTAAACGGCTATAAAACAAGCTAGGCTTCCTCTATAGAAACAGGACATGCTTGTCCTCCACAAATAGAAGACAAATTGTGCAAGCTACTTTTATGTCTGTTATAGATTATGGGGCTATAGCTGGATGCTACTTATCATTGCGCACTTACAGTGGGGCAAAAAAGTATTTAGTCAGCCACCAATTGTGCAAGTTCTCCGACTTAAAAAGATGAGAGAGGCCTGTAATTTTCATCATAGGTACACTACAACTATGACAGACAAACTGAGAAAAAAAATCCAGAAAATCACATTGTAGGATTCTTAATGAATTTATTTGCAAATTATGGTGGAAAATAAGTATTTGGTCAATAACAAAAGTTTATCTCAATACTTTGTTATATACCCTTTGTTGGCAATGACAGAGGTCAAACGTTTTCACACACTGTTGCTGGTATTTTGGCCCATTCCTCCATGCAGATCTCCTCTACAGCAGTGATGTTTTGGTGCTGTTGCTGGGCAACACGGACTTTCAACTCCCTCCAAAGATTTTCTATGGTTGAGTCTGGAGACTGGCTAGGCCACTCCAGGACCTTGAAATGCTTCTTACGAAGCCACTCCTTCGTTGCCTGGGCGGTGTGTTTGGGATCATTGTCATGCTGATAGACCCAGCCACGTTTCATCTTCAATGCCCTTGCTGATCGAAGGAGGTTTTCACTCAAAATTTCACGATACATGGCCCCATTCATTCTTTCCTTTAACACGGATCAGTAGTCCTGGTCCCTTTGCAGAAAAACAGCCCCAAAGCATGATGTTTCCACCCCCATGCTTCACAGTAGGTGTGGTGTTTTTGGATGCAACTCAGCATTCTTTGTCCTCCAAACACGACGAGTTGAGTTTTTACCAAAAAGTTATATTTTGGTTTCATCTGACCATATGACATTCTCCCAATATTCTTCTGGATCATCCAAATGCTCTCTAGCAAACTTCAGACGGGCCTGGAGATGTACTGGCTTAAGCAGGGGGACACGTCTGGCACTGCAGGATTTGAGTCCCTGGCGGCGTAGAGTGTTACTGATGGTAGGCTTTGTTACTTTGGTCCCAGCTCTCTGCAGGTCATTCACTAGGTCCCCCCGTGTGATTCTGGGATTTTTGCTCACCGTTCTTGTGATCACTTTGAACCCACGGGGTGAGATCTTGCGTGGAGCCCCAGATCGAGGGAGATTATCAGTGGTCTTGTATGTCTTCCATTTCCTAATAATTGCTCCCACCGTTGTTTTCTTCAAACCAAGCTGCTTACCTATTGCAGATTCAGTCTTTCCAGCCTGGTGCAGGTCTACAATTTTGTTTCTGGTGTCCTTTGACAGCTCTTTGGTCTTGGCCATAGTGGAGTTTGGAGTGTGACTGTTTGAGGTTGTGGACAGGTGTCTTTTATACTGATAAGTTCAAACAGGTGCCATTAATACAGGTAACGAGTGGAGGACAGAGGAGCCTCTTTAAGAAGAAGTTACAGGTCTGTGAGAGCCCGAAATCTTGCTTGTTTGTTGGTGACCAAATACTTATAAATTCATTAAAAATCCTACAATGTGATTTTCTGGATTTTTTTTCTCATTTTGTCTGTTATAGTGTACCTATGATGAAAATTACAGGCCTCTCATCTTTTTAAGTGGGAGAACTTGCACAATTGGTGGCTGACTAAATACTTTTTTGCCCCACTGTAGGTTTATTACGGGTTGTAACGTTCGTCGTTGGGAGAAAGAGAGGACCAAGGTGCAGTGTGGTAAGTATTCATTATGCCTTTTAGTGAAAACGAATACTCGAACAAAACAACCAAAAACAATAAACAAAACAGTTCTGTATGGTGAACATACACTACAGAAAATAATCACCCACAACTCAAAACTGAAACCAGGCTACCTAAGTATGATTCTCAATCAGGGACTACGATTGACAGCTGCCTCTGATTGAGAACCATACCAGGCCAAACACAGAAATCCCAAATTATAGAAAAAGGAACAGACTCCCCACCCCAACTCACGCCCTGACCATACTAAAACAAAGACAAAACAAAGATCAGAACGTGACACTACCCCCCCCCCCCCCAACCTGAACCTATAGGGGAGGGTCTGGGTGGGCGTCTATCCGCGGTGGTGGCTCTGGCGCAGGACGTGGACCCCACTCCACCATAGTTTTTGTCCACCTCTTCACCTGCCTCCGTGGCCTCTTTAGAGCGGCGACCCTCCCCGCCGACCTCAGACTGGGGACCCTAGCCCCGGGTCCAGAATGGAACTAAGGTCAGAACGTGACACGGGTGCTAGCTACAGAACTCACCACTGTGTTTTATATAAAAATGTAGGTTGGACTTCGCTGTCCATGAGACGAGAACAACGTGCTCTCGTGTTTGTCTATAAAGCACTTCTGAATAAACTACCTTCTTATTTATCATCACTCATCAACATTAGAATTAGAATTCCTAAAACCAGGTCTCAAGCATGGATTACACTTGAGGCCCATGCGATCTCCACAGAGTTGGGTATGGCTGCCTTTTCCTGTTACGCTCCTTGCCTATGGAATAGCCTGCAGACTAAACTTAAACTTGAGACTCTTGTCCCCTTTGCCCATTTTAAATATTTATTGTAGCATTTTTATTTTTGTATTGCTTGTAACTGTTTCGGGTAATGCAAGTTCTTGTGCTGTTAGTAGAATAACCTGTGTGTAAATGAAATCTGTTGCTGTATTTTTGTTTTGTTTTTTGTATTATCTGTGATCGTTTTGTTTGTCTTGTTTAGTTTTTAAAATCATTGTACCTAAACTGTATGTGTAAACATGTACATGCAGGGCCCAACTGTAAAAGAGATCTTGGTCTCAGTCTGTGTTCCTTGTTGAAATATTGCCATATATATACACTACATTAGACCTATTATTATTGTTATTTCCAAAAACCTGGATATGTGGAACAAACAGAGTATCAAGTAATATGTCTGCCAGAATGCTCTGCTGAAGTTAGTAGTGGATGATACTCGTAAAAGCCAGAATGGGCTTTAAAGTTGACAAAGGCATTGAGAAAAATGTGTTAACATTAATTGTAATGAAGGAAAAATGTAATTATGTGACCACAAGCAACATAGTGGATTTGATCTGTATAACCTATAATATTGTGTTATCAGCAGCAGAGGATAATACAATCTTTGGTTATAGTCTTACCGGGTTTCCTCCTATAGATGGCGCCTGTTGATCAAGAGAGATAGTCCACGGTAATCTGTTGATCAACCGTGTGTTCACTTTGCTGAGCGGGGGACATACAATTATATGGGAGGAGGCAGGCCAGGCAGACAGGCGTTTTTTCCACTGGGAGCTCCAAGAGCAAATGTTTACGGTCAGCGGTTTCCCTTTGTGGGCACGATTTAATTCGTTCGGAAGCGAGAGCAGAGCTTGCTACCTGAGCGGCGTATAAACTACTACAACAATCCGATCCAGCCTACCTGAACGCAAGGGTGCGCTGGATAGAACAACGCCGGGAGAAGACACGCATAAACGCATTCCGTGAAGATACCTTGTTCTCTGCCCTTTGAGATGTAGGTAAGAACACTGACGAGTAGGCACTTTTAGTAGCCTTTTTCAATATTTGCAGTAGAGCACGTTAGATAGGCTAGCTATGTACTTTAAACTAGTACATTTGAACCAGCACAACCACTTAACGTTGTTAGCCTGAACATTGTTGCTAGTTCAGCTTTTCATTCAGTGAGCGTTTTGATTGTAAACGGCCCATGTTACAGCCAGCATAACGTTACTCTCGTGGTAGCCTTCATATGTTTTGTCGAATTTGCATTGTAAATGGGAACGGAACAAAACCAGGTTTGTGATAATACACGCTTGTATTTTGCAAACGATTCTGAATGACTTTTGCGCGCTGGGTGTTGTAAAACCGAGAGAAAGCAACAATTATGGGATGGACTTTGGAAAACACGTGTTTTCCTCTGGCTGACTCGCGCTGTGGAATGTTTTGGGAGTGGAATGTGGGGATTGTTTTCAATTTGTCTTGTACTTTTGTTGTTTTTACTGTTATGAAATTCAGTTGCAGCGTTCACTCTGGAATCCAATGTTTGTGGGTGTCGAATAATATCAGCAGTGGAAAAATAAGCTATATTCACTAGTTCATAACCTTTGACTTGGTTGTCTGTCTGTGTTTGCCCAGCGAAGTTGGCCAACCAAACTCATACAGCTTGGTGAAACTTTTCAGTTGTTGATATAATGACCAACCGTATCAGACCTAAAACACTCATTAGCTAGTCTGTTCATTTTCAAGCAGTTAGGCCGATTAACCTGTGCCCCCGCACATTGATTCTGTACCGGTACCCCCTGTATAGCCTCACTTCTGTTATTTTACTGCTGCACTCTACTTATTATATTTTTTACTCATCAATTTTTTACATAACTTATTTTTCTTAAACGTATTGTTGGTTAAAAGCTTGTAAGTGAGCATTTCACTGTAAGATCTACACCTGTTGTATTCGACACATGTGACAAATATACATCCTATTTATTTGACTGGGTCAATAACATCTTAGATGTAGGTTAGGATTGTCCACGCGCTCTCAAACGTGAGTCTACCTCCTGATTCCATTGTCACTGCTGCTCGGAGATGGAGAATGCAGAATACCCATGAAAATAGGCTAACCCATGAAATGGCTACAATTGTGTTTCAAAGTGATTTTAATGCATTTTTGTTATTCTGTGACAGATCTAATGCCAACGGAAAGCCATGCTTGGCTGCAAATATGAAGGAAGTCATTGACTGACTGTTGTCTTTGTGGCAAAGGGGTGGAGATGGAGGGTTGTCTTGCTCTTACCCACTCATGTGGAACATTGGATAGATGGTTGAAGTGTGCATCAGAGGCGCACAAACTAATTATTCTGTCTAGGGTTGGGTGGTATCCAGATTGTCATAGTTATACCGCTTCTGTACCATACCAGGACATACTGTATTACCGAATGTGCGCACAAGGGGTGCTATTTCACAAAAAAAAAAAATTGGACACACACACAGAGACAAAGGCATGAGGGGATTGAATGTCTCTGCTCTAACCAAGAAGCTTGATCTTGACATCTAGCCTCCTAACTATCAAGTTAGCAAAGCAAATGCATAGCTGGAGCCCTGCGCTGGATATAATTTGTGACACATTTTATATATGCCACATGACCTACAGTTTGTGGACACCTGCTCGTCTAACATCTCATTCCAAAATCATGGGCATTAATATGGAGTTGGTCCCCTCCCTTTGCTGCTATAACAACCTCCACTCTTCTGGGAAGGCTTTCTATTAGATGCTGGAACATTGCGGCAGGGACTTGCTTCCATTCAGTCACGAGTATTAGTGAGGTCGTGCACAAAGGTTGGGTGATTAGGCCTGGTTTGCAGTCAGCGTTCCAATTCATCCCAAAGGTGTTTGATGGGGTTGAGGTCAGGGCTCTGTGCAGGCCAATCAAGTTTTTCCACACTGTTCTAAGTTGGAAGCACAGAATTGTCTAGAACTGTCATCAACGGGTGTGGCTGAAATGGCTGAATCCACTCATTTGAAAGTGTCTACATATATTTATTATATATACTATATATACATTTTTTTATGGTATTGAAAATCATACCATCTGTATTTTGGGGGAAAAAACAGTATAGCGCTCAAGCCTCCTTCTGTCATTGGTGGAGGATCTCCACAGCTCTTGAAACCAAAGCCTGCACATCACAATCATCTTGTTTGAAGTCAGCTTCAGCCTCTGGACATGCTGATGCTTTATTGCCTGGCTGGTAGTCTGAAGTTCTCCAACCCTTTCGTCTGACAGTATTGTTTATAAATGGGGGCTTTTTCCTCAGATCTTCATATCATGAGTCAGTGAGTAATATGTGAAAGCAGATAAAGGTGCGTGGTGGGCAGAAGTGCAGGTGTCTAGTGGTTTCTGTCTATTGAAGAGGCTTTGTATGCTTCATTTGCACACAGTCTCGGGGGGGGGGTTGTGTGCTATTGCATCCTAGTTAATTGGCTTGTTCTTGGAAAAACAGTTGTGCAGCATGTGTGCATGCTCATGCACGCACACACACACAAACAACGATACACGCCATTAGACATGCAGATAAACACACTCAACCTCAGCTAGACACACGCATGAATGCACGCATACCCGCACACTCAACTAAAACCACAAACCCCTCGTCAGACCTGGTAATAGAGTGGTGAGGAGGAGGAGTCTGCTGTGTATGGAATTGACTTTGCCATTTCTCTAATGTTTTCAAGTTCACTTAAACATAATTTGAAGCTTTGTTTGACTGACAGTTACAGCTGATTTTGGGATTGTATATCAATTCGCTCTTCTTATAAATGTGTCATCTAATGTGTTAATTTTTAAACTTTATGCAGCCAGCTCCAGATATCAGGGCATAAAAAAATACAACTGTCCTTAATTAGCCTAGTGGGCATGTGCGCCCAGCTATATCCTGTGCCAAGCTTGTTTTCCCTGGCTGAACTCGCTGGCTAACTGAACTATGCTCATTTTCGCCCTCATTGCTAAAGGTCATAAATACTGCAGCCTACACTTCAAAACTCTGTTGCTAGTTCTAAAATCATGTAACCAAGAAATTTGCTGGAAAGAAACTTAAATGATTTCTTGAAATAGTCATGACTGGTTTGGGGTATCTGTCGTGTAAGACAACGGTGGCGAAGGATATCATTGCTCCTTAACACATCCAAGTTCGGTTTTGAGATACATAGTTGTAAGGTTAGCTGGAAGTTTCTGTCTGTTCTTGGAACTGTGGCAACTGGTAGCCTCTTATTGCTTGGCTCGATGGGATTTGTAGTGATTTTGCCAACGCAGCCAGATATGTAAACTGTATTGTACACTTAACCTTTTTTAAACACATCATATTTGTTGCGGACCTTTTTAGTTTAATGAGTAATCCAGTAATGGCACAAGTTAATTGACATGAACTTAATTGATATGAGGGTCTGCGGAGCTGCTCCTCCTCGCCACTCTACGCTCTGGGCTGGTCAGATCTGCTGTAGTCATGACAACTCCACGGGCCTAAGGGGATCAAAGCTTTCGCTGGAGATTTGCCTCTGTATTTTGCCTCGCTCTCGCTTGCTCTTTCTTTCTCTGTCCCACTCTCTCGATGTCACATCTGTAGCCTGGCTTGGACAAAGGCGAGTCTTCTCTTTCTTGTCTTCTCCTCTTTCTTTGCAGCTGGGGTTACCCCTACCACAATGAGTCCTAGTGATGTTTTCATATAACCCTAGTCCCCAATTTTGTCTGATTTATACCGGGTCAGGACTTTGATGGTTTTGACACACGCAATTTTTACATTATAACCATATGAACGATTGTCGCTGTGGTCGCAACTCGCATTCTTAATGAAGCAGTTCTCACACAGAAAAGCTTTGCTTCTCTTTGCTTTACTTATTCGCCTCATCCCTTTGTTTTGGTGGCTCTGTATTGCACCGTTATCGTTTGACTGATTTGGGAAAGCTGCATACAAAATGTATTTTTATTTAAAGATAAAGTTCTGTCTAGCCCCAATTCAGACTTACGCACCAAAGTAAACTTGTAAATTAGAATGGTACTGTGAAATGAAAAGTATTTGAAGATTAATTTAGCCTCTGCTTATAAATTAAACATTCACCGTTTACAAAAATCTATTGTTTGTGCATCTCTGAGCGATGTTCTATAGATTCCAGTGGTCATTTCATGTTTTCATGTGCATCTGAGATACTGCTGTTCAAGCAGGCAGAAATTAGTCCGGTATGACACAGCATTGCCATAAAGCCACTCTCACTACACTGGAAGTTAATAGGAATTACTACTTTACATTGCAAAAATGTCTATCATACATGTCAGATTTCAATACCGGCCAATGTCAAAACACAGGAGGTTGTCTTCTCTCAAATGAGATGTTGATTAAAAAAAATGCTATATTCCTACCTTGAGAAATATGTAATTTAAGAGGGTCCATCACATTTCTCCTATTTGTCTGCCTCTTCAGTCCAGGATGCATACATAAAGAGAGATGAGGAATCATCTTTGTATCTGTGCCATTTTATAGAATCTGTGACAGCAGGGGCAACGATGTTGAGTACCTATTGGCTGAACCCCAACCCACTCACACACACTTGGCTGAACCCTCCCGATGACCTGGTTGGACACGACTCCAACAGGGTCACCAGGAGGGCTCAGCCAATGAAGTCAGAAGTCTCACCCAGTTGACAACATTAAAATGGTGGTGCCCATGCTAATTCTGCCTTTTGGCCACTAGAGGCCTATATCATTCTCCATGGGTACGTTGCATGGTGCCGTTGCAAAGACTCCACTCAGCGAGACACATCGATCTGCAGGTTGAACATATTGAGATTGTAGACTCCTAAATTGATAATGCAGTTTGTTTAGGCAATATTTTTTTTTTTTTTTTTTTTACAGCTTACTCGGTACTTCACTTACTGATATTGACTTTGGTATTAATGTGTGTAGCTAAGTTTGCATGCTAGCTAGCTAGCCAGCCAGCCAAAGAGCGAGCATTGCATTGTGGGTTTTGAACTTAGCTGCAGAAGATTTCCATAACAACTCGCGTTGCTACCAACCTTATTATAATAACAAAATAGAATAATTGTTCTCACAATATTTAACTCTGTGAATTAGTGGATTGTTTTCTTTAAGCCCACCTCCCCCTTTTGTTTTAAAGGCGCTCTGGCTACTGTCAGGGGCCTTGCTACTGTCTCTTCTCAGAATTGCAGAATGAGGGTTTTATGCGGGCATTATATTGCCTGTAAAGCTATAACTCACCCAGAACAACTGGATCTTGCCATAGTCTACCCTATGATTTGGGGGTGCCTGTGGGTGGCATTGTTCCAATCGTCTTTGGTCCAAATCGGATGATGAGTATTATATTTAATGCAGGGTGGTATACCATATTTTACTATATACCGGTATTGTTGCACAGACGAGTTTGGGTTTTTACTTTACCATTTCAAGTAAGGCCATTCTACTGCCAATGTTTGTCTATGGAGATTGCATGGTGGTGTGCTTGATTTATTTTTATTTTTTTATTTATACACCTGTCAGCAACGGGTCTGGCTGAAGTAGCCAAATCCAGTAATTTGAAGGGGTGACCACATATTTTTGTATGTGTGTAGATATATATGTCACATACATACGTGTGTGTGTATAAACGCAACATGTAAAGTAGTGGTCCCAGGTTTCATGAGCTGAAAAAAAGATCCCAGAAATGTTCCATTAGCACAAGCTTATTTCTCCATATTTTTTTTTGTTTGCACAAATTTGTAGACATCCCAGCTTTGCCACAAAACACAATGCCACAGATGTCTCAAGTTTTGAGGAAGCGTGCAATTGGCTTGCTGACTGCAGGAATGTCCAACAAAGCAGTTTCCAGATAATTGAATGTTCATTTCTCTGGTCTGCGGCCTCACAACTGCAGACCACGTGTAACCATGCCAGCCCAGGACCTCCACATCCGGCCTCTTCACCCGCGGGATCGTCTGAGACCAGCCACCGGGACAGCTGATGAAACTGGGGATTTGCACAAGCGAAAGTTTCTGACTGTTTGTGCAGAAAGTTG
The DNA here is from genome assembly GCF_036934945.1 of Oncorhynchus masou masou. Taxonomy (NCBI): domain Eukaryota; kingdom Metazoa; phylum Chordata; class Actinopteri; order Salmoniformes; family Salmonidae; genus Oncorhynchus; species Oncorhynchus masou. The sequence goes on along the minus strand of NC_088224.1, from coordinate 34,804,548 downwards.
TCTCAGGGAAGCTCATCTGCGTCCTTGTTGTTCTCACCAGGGTCTTGACCTGACTGCAGTTTGGGGTCGCAACCGACTTCAGTGGGCAAATGCTCACCTTCAATGGCCATTTGCACTCTTTAGAAGTGTGCACTTCACCGGTTTCAACTGTACCGGGCAGATAGCGTGTATGGTGTCGTGTGGGTTAGAGGTTTGCTTATGTCAACGTTGTGAACAGTGCCCCATGGTGGTCGTGACAAGACCCTGACACCCGTTGTCGTAGCTTGAGTCAAATATTCAACCCTTTTAATATGGCAAGTCTACATATGTTTAGGAGTTAAACAAAAGGAGCATTTGTTGTCTAACTGGGAGTCTCGTGAGTGAAAACATCCAAAGATCATCAAAGGTAAACGATTAATTTGATTGCTTTTCTGATTTCGTGACCAAGTTACCTGATGCTAAGTGTACTTACTGTTTTGTCGAGAGATCAAGACGACAGGTGGATTAACCAAAGGCTAAGCTGTGTTTTGCAATATTGTACTTGTGATTTCATGAATATGATATATTTGTAGTAATATTATTTGACTGTGGCGCTATGCTATTAAGCGTTGCTGATGACAATTATACCGGATCCGGGATGGGTGGTTCAAAGAGGTTAATCAAGGTATTTGGGCTTCTCCAAGCTTTGATGCTGGTCATCAGTAGCCTACCAAACTTTCTGACTGCCTGGTACTCAACACTGTATTGTCCCTCTAAATCACTCTGACATAAATGCAAATGTTTTCAAAAATGTAATCAAATACTTCACGAGATCTCATGTTGCACAACATTTCTATAGGCTATGCATTTGCATGAGAAAACAGAGTGATGGCCTCTACTAAAAAGAGGATCCCATCAGCTAGGCCGAGTGTATTTATTTCTCAACTTTCCTAATATTAAGCACATTGGTTATATTTACAACCAGTGTATAGCCTACCTGGCTGGCATGAAAATGAACCATGGGAAAAGTGTCCTCCATTTGCTATATAAGTGTATAGGTCACATGTATTTGTTTCCCCGCTGCACCTGTATCGAAACAGGGGCATGATAATAGTCCATTCTAAATCAAAACAAATTTCTCTCACACGTGTATATTTATTATATGGTATATGTAAAGACAAGATTAAATCAAGAATAGTCTGATGGGTGACAATATTTGCCTATCGCCTGTGAATGATATATTATCAATTGTGAATGATGCCCAGCGTTAGAAACAATGCCCTTTTTTCTCTCAATTTGTCCAAATCATAGTCACACATCTCATGTAGCCTCACCCATAGGCCTATGTTTTGATAAGGTCTGTATCACAGCTAAAGTGGCCAAATCACTTCTTAAAATTAAGCACATTAGGTTCTACACACCTTGTAAAGCTGATTAACTGGCATACAGTACCAGTCAAAAGTTTGTAGTTTTTAAGGGGTTTTGTTTATTAGTGAAGACATCAAAAATATGAAATAACACACATGGAATCATGTAGTAGCCAGCAAAGTAGCCACCCTTTTCCTTGATGACAGCTTTGCATTCTCTTGGCATTCCCTCCCAGCTTCATGAGGAATGATTTTCCTACAGTCTTGAAGGAGTTCCCACACATGCTGAGCATTGTTGGCTGATTTTCCTTCTCTGTGGTCCAACTCATCCCAAACCATCTCAATTTGGGTTGAGGTTGGGTATTTGTGGATGCTAGGTCATCTGATGCAGCACTCCATCACTCTCCTTCTTGGTCAAATAGCCCTTACACAGCTTGGGGGTGTGTTGATTCATTGACCTGTTGAATAAT